>NC_084744.1:25002647-25015147 GCF_033978785.1 Entelurus aequoreus | reverse complement strand
AATCACCATTCTCACGTTGTGCGATTCAGAATCGATTCTCATTTTTAAAAAATCAATTTTATTTTTATTTTTATTATTTATATATATTTTTATTTTTTTTAATTTTTTTTTAAATTAATCAATCCAACAAAACAATACACAGCAACACCATAACAATGCAATCCAATTCCAAAACCAAACCCGACCCAGCAACACTCTGAACTGCAATAAACGGAGCAATTGAGAGGAGATGAGTCCAACTCATACTGACTGGTACACACAAGCTATGGAGATGATATCAGTAGAAAAAACTGCATTTAGTTTAGATAATAATGAGTCATATATTGGAATATTGGATCCATTATTTAATTTTGTTTTAACTATTAAATTAACCAAAATATGACTTATTATATCATTGTGGAAAATATTGGACACAATGTGTTGTCAAGTTTATGAGATGCGATGCATGTGTAAGCCACTGTGACACTGTTGTTCTTTTTTTTAATTTTTTTTTTATTAATGTTTGTAATGATAATATCAATGAGGGATTTTTAATCACTGCTATGTTGAAATTGTTACTAATATTGATACTACTTTTAGATTTTTCCGTGTCGTGTTTGTGTCTCCTCTCAATTGCACTGTTTATTGCAGTTCTGAGTGTTGCTGGGTTGGGTTTGGTTTTGAAATTGTATTGCATTATTATGGTATTGTTGTGTATTGTTTTCATTTAAAATTTTTAAAAAAAATCGTTTTTGAATCGAGAATCGTGTTGAATTGAGAAAAAAAAATCGATTTTGAATCGAATCGTGACCCCAAGAATCGATTTTGAATCGAATCGTGGGACACCCAAAGATTCACAGCCCTAACGTTAATCAATTCATGGTAAAGTTACATTGTTTAATGCATCCAGCGGGGCATCACAACAACATTAGGCATAATAATGTGTTAATTCCACGACTGTATATATCAGTATCGGTTGATATCGGAATCGGTAATTCAGAGTTGGACAATATCGTAATATCGTATATCGGCAAAAAAGCCATTATCGGACATCTCTAGTAGTGAGCAAACTCGGCCATAAGATTGCGCCCTAGCACAAATAATACAACATTTTTTTGGGGTGGATTTGCTTATTTATTTTAACTCTTTTTATTATGGATGTTATTAGGGGAAAATCCACAAATTAGTCGTAGTCTCTCATAAACTGCAGGGTTCAAAGTGTAAAAAAAAAGTAGCGGCTTATAGTCTGGAATTTACGGTACATCAATTATGATGTTTATATTCCAGTCCAAATGAAGGAATTGTGCGACTTTCTGCGTTGCAGGTTGTTTGGCATCCCGTGTACCGACGTCTACGGAGCCCTGGTGAACCAGATCAAGGCCTGGCAGATTGAACAAAGCTGCTTAAACGCCGGAGAGAAGTGCTCTTATGAAGTCAGACCATTTTTTTTTTAAATAACCACACTCATAACTGAGACTCCATGAGGTACACTTTCACAGTCTTAAAGGTCTACTGAAACCCACTACTACCGACCACGCAGTCTGATAGTTTATATATCAATGATGAAATCTTAACATTGCAACACATGCCAATACGGCCGGGTTAACTTATAAAGTGCAATTTTAAATTTCCCGGGAAATATCCGGCTGAAACGTCTCGGTATGATGACGTATGCGCGTGACGTAGTCAGTTAAACGGAAGTATTGGTACCCGGTAGAATCCTATACAAAAAGCTCTGTTTTCATTTCATAATTCCACAGTATTCTGGACATTTGTGTTGGTGAATCTTTCGCAATTTGTTTAATGAACAATGAAGGCTGCAAAGAAGAAAGTTGTAGGTGGGATCGGTGTATTAGCGGCGGACTACAGCAACACAACCGGAGGATTTTGTTGGAGAGCAGACGCGCTAGGGTCTTGACTTCCTACGTCTCCGGGCCGCCAACCGCATCTGTGATCGGGTGAAGTCCTTCGTTGCACCGTCGATCGCTGGAACGTAGGTGAGCACGGGTGTTGATGAGCAGATGCAGGCTGGCTGGCGTAGGTGGAGAGCTAATGTTTTTAGCATAGCTCTGTGAGGTCCGGTTGCTAAGTTAGCTTCATTGGCGTCGTTAACACAGCATTGTTAACCTTCGCCAGCCTGGGAAGCATTAACCGTGTATTTACATGTCCACGGTTTAATAGTATTGTTGATTTTCTATCTATACTTCCAGTCAGGGGTTTATTTCTTTTGTTTCTATATGCAGTTAAAGCACGATGCTATCACGTTAGCTCGTAGCTAAAGTGTTTCACCGATGTATTGTCGTGGAGACAAAAGTCACTGTGAATGTCCATTTTGCGTTCTCGACTCTCATTTTCAAGAGGATATAGTATCCGAGGTGGTTTAAAATACAAATCCGTGATCCACAATAGAAAAAGGAGAGAGTGTGGAATCCAATGAGCCAGCTTGTACCTAAGTTTCGGTCAGAGCGAAAAAAGATACATCTTGAACTGCACTCTAACGTTCCTCATCCACAAATCTTTCATCCTCGCTCAAATTAATGGGGAAATCGTCGCTTTCTCGGTCCGAATCGCTCTCACTTCTGGCCGCCATCACTATAAACAATAGGGAACTTTGCGGAAATGTTCAGCTGACTTCGTCACGCTCCTTCCGGTAGGGACAAGGCTTTTTTTTGTCAGATACCAAAAGTTGCGATCTTTATCGTCGTTGTTCTATAGGCAAGGCAAGGCAACTTTATTTGTATAGCGCTTTTCATACACAAGGCAGACTCAAAGTGCAATACTAAATCCTTTCAGCAAAAATATGGCAATATCGCGAAATGATCAAGTATGACACATAGAATAGATCTGCTATCCCCGTTTAAATTTTAAAAAATAATTTCAGTAGGCCTTTAATAGCGTTGTAATCTTTCTGCAGTGGTGTGCCGTCAGGGCCAGCAAGGCCTTCTCTGCTGGCCTAACATAACTAGAAATCATGATCATACTTAAAGATACAATTATTTTTTTATTTACTTTCCCTAAATATTTAAAAGTATTCATATTATCTTCATGTCATATTTTGTTTGTTCCAGCGCTGTTGTTTTTAGTTTTAGTTTGTATCCAATCAGAATTCAGCTTGCCTATGTTGCCATGCTGTACCAAATCTGCCCGAGGCCTTCAGAATCAACAATGCAGGCGTCCGTGCAGTGTCAGTGAAGAAGGATATACAGTTGATAGACAATTGCGATAGCCAGTCAGATCACAAGTTGTTGACAGTAGCCTATCTAGGTAGCCTGAGACTGTGATTGGATACTCACTTGTCATTCTAAAGTGAGTATCCAATCACAAGTTCCAATTTAGCAGGAAGCGGGAAGTGCTGCGTCGTAGCCAGACCGGGATAGCAGAGAAGGAGAACAAAACGTTGATTAGGTGGCAGATATATATTTGCAAGGCCATTTTCAAGAAGGATATATAAAGAGAAACTACATCTTGTGAGACGATGTCGGCCAAACCCGGAAGCTTGCTCAGCTGTTCTGGCGATGAAATAGGGAAATGCTCGCCATTTCCACTCGAACCGTCCGACTACGAGGGGTACCACTGGTTTATTTATTTAATATTTTTCACTTTTAATATGTTTTTTGCTATTTTACTTTTGACAGTGGCACATAAAATATGTTTTAATTGCTGATGCGTTTTAATTGATTAGATTTTTAAATGTGCCAGAAAATAACTTGTTTTGTACACTGTTGATGTGTTTCAATAGCCTGTAAATGTGTTTCTGTATAGTATTTCTCCAGCAATGGTCATGTGGCGACATAAATTATGGTATTTTGAGAGAGGATTTTTGAAGTCAGACATCACTGAAGGCATAGGTGGGAAACTGTCTTTCTGAAGGTGCTCAGTTTGCCATAACCAAAAATGCAGAAGATTATGGGAAATGATAAAGATAACCGGATATTGATGGTCTTTGACAGCCACATTGAAACTCATTAGACATCCGCCAGTTGTTTTACTACGATTTTTATACATGCACCTACTGAAATGAAATTTTCTTATTTAAACGGGGATGGCAGGTCCATTCTATGTGTCATACTTGATCATTTCGCAATATTGCCATATTTTTGCTGAAAGGATTTAGTAGAGAACATCGACGATAATTTTCGCAACTTTTGGTTGCTTATAAAAAAAGCCTTGCCTGTACCGGAAGTAGCGTGACGTCACAGGTTGTGGAGCGCCTCACATCTGCACATTGTTTACAATCATAGCCACCAGCAGCGAGAGCGATTCGGACCGAGAAAGCGATGATTTCCCCATTAATTTGAGCGAGGATGAAAGATTTGTGGATGAGGAAAGTGAGAGTGAAGGATTATAGGGCAGTGGAAGCGATTCAGATAGGGAAGATGCTGTGAGAGGCGGGTGGGACCTGATATTCAGCTGGGAATGACTAAAACAGTAAATAAACACAAGACATATATATACTCTATTAGCCACAACACAACCAGGCTTATATTTAATATGCCACAAATTAATCCGCATAACAAACACCTCCCCCCTCCCATCCATACAACCCGCCAATACAAATCAAACACCCGCACAACACACTCAATCCCACAGCCCAAAGTACCGTTCACCTCCGTAAAGTTCATACAGCACATATAATTCCCCAAAGTTACGTACGTGACATGCACATAGCGGCACGAATGTACGGGCAAGCGATCAAATGTTTGGAAGCCAAAGCTGTGTACTCACGGTACCGCGTATCCAACTCAAAGTCCTCCTGGTTGTGTTGCTGCAGCCGGCCGCTAATACACCGCTTCCCACCTACAGCTTTCTTCTTTGCTGTCTTCATTGTTCAATAAACAAATTGCAAAAGATTCACCAACACAGATGTCCAGAATACTGTGGAATTTTGCGATGAAAACAGACGACTTAATAGCTGGCCACAATGGTGTCCCAATATGTCCGCTACAATCCGTGACGTCACGCGCAAACGTCATCATACCGAGACGTTTTCAGCAGAATATTTCGCGGGAAATTTTAAATTGCACTTTACTAATCTAACCCGGCCGTATTGGCATGTGTTGCAATGTTAAGATTTCATCATTGATATATAAACTATCAGACTGCGTGGTCGGTAGTAGTGGGTTTCAGTAGGCCTTTAAAAGCACAGGTTGGTGGGGTTTATTCAAAACTGTTGCCTAATAGGTACCGTAATTTCTGGGCTATTGAGTGCATATATATATATATGTATATGTATATATATATACGTATATATATATATATATGTATATACACACAGTACAAGCCAAAAGTTTGGACACACCTTCTCTTCATTCAATGGGTTTTCTTTATTTTCATGACTATTTACATTGTAGATTGTCACTGAAGGCATCAGAACTATGAATGAACACATGTGGAGTTATGTACTTAACAAAAAAAGGTGAAATAACTGAAAACAACGTTTTATATTTTACTTTCTTCAAAATAGCCACCCTTTGCTCTGATTACTGCTTTGCACACTCTTGGCATTCTCTCGATGAACTTCAAGCACACCTGTGAAGTGAAAAACATTTCAGGAGACTACTCATTGAAGCTCATCGAGAGAATGCCAAGAGTGTGCAAAAGAGTTTTTAACTTGCACTTAGAGATGTAGGGCAGACATTTTTGTATTGACTGTGAAGGTGTACCTAATGTTTGGCTTCTGTAGATAACATTTTTTACCACACCCTTGATTTTATGAACAGCACAATGTTTGCTTTTTTCCCCTTCCTTATACTGTAAACATCTCAGTTGGGATGTTCTCAATGTTTGTGTTTGACAGCCCAACTATAGAACAAGCAAGAAGTTTGCCTAATAATAATGATAATAATAATAATAATAATAACAATATTAATGGGATGTTAGAATGTTTCCACTATTTTCAGTTAACTTTGTCACCTTACCGAGTGAATTTAACATGTGTTGCAGCTTGTGTCGACTTCTCCCTACCTGATAAAAGCCACGCACACGTCGCCAAAAACGAAGAACGTCAACGACCTTCAGTTTCTTCTGGAGCAGTCGACTGTTTGCAAAGTGACTGTACGTTTTGATGTCATATACCTCGTTTAAAAAAATACTAATATGCATATTCTGAGAATGTATTATTAACCGCTGTTTTTAATCGTACATAATTAGTAAATATATTTGTTATTTGGGGATTTTTTTGTTTTTTTCTTGTTAATACTTGCTTAAACTACTAAATGTATTAAAATGTGTCACTGTTTTGTGGCGTTGTCTATTTGTGGCGGTGGAAGTTGGCACATTGTGTAAATCGTAAATAAAAACAGAATACAATGATTTGCAATTCCTATTCAACTTATATTCGATTGAATGGACTGCAAAGACAATATATTTAATGTTTGAACTGAGAAACTTAACTTAGAATTTAATGGCAGCAACACATTGCAAAAAAGCTGGCACAGATGCATTTTTACCACACTCAGTAAATGTTTGGGAACTGGGGAGACATATTTATGAAGCTTTTCAGGTGGAATTCTTTCCCATTCTTGCTTGATGTACAGCTTAAGTTGTTCAACAGTCCGGGGGTCTCCGTTGTGGTATTTTAGGCTTCATAATGTGCCACACATTTTCAATGGGAGACAGGTCTGGACTACAGGCAGGCCAGTCTAGTACCCGCACTTTTACTATGAAGCCACACTGTTGTAACACATGGCTTGGCATTGTCATGCTGAAATAAGCAGGGGCGTCCATGAAAAAGACGTTGCTTGGATTGCAACATATGTTGCTCCAAAACCTGTATGTACTTTTCATCATTAATGGTGCCTTCTCAGATGTGTAAGTTACCCATGCCTTGGGCACTAATACACCCCCATACCATCACACATGCTGGCTTTTCAACTTTGTGCCTATAACAATCCGGATGGTTCTTTTCCTCTTTGTTCCGGAGGACACGACGTCCACAGTTTCCAAAAACAATTTGAAATGTGCACTCGTCAGACCACAAAACACTTTTCCACTTTGCATCAGTCCATCTTAGATGAGCTCAGGCCCAGCGAAGCCGGTGGCATTTCTGGGTGCCATGATTGGTTATAAAAGCAGCTTCCATGATATGCTTAGTCATTCACAAACAGGGATGCGACAAGGGTCACCACTTTGTGAACAAACGACTGAGCAAATAGTTGAACACTTTAAGAACAAGCATTTCTCAATGAGCTATTGCAAGGAATTTAGGGATGCATACAAAGCCTTATTCAGCATTTTTAAGCCGTCATACCTCAAGAAAAGTGTCTGTGTCATTTACAGGGCGATGGAACGTCATTGCTTTACAAAGACCCAGCAGATAACACCAACTTCTGCAGCCTCCAAAACCTGGTGGACGGTCAGTAAATCCTTTAAGTTCTCATTTCAAACACGGCCTACAGTCATGTGCAGGATGGATTCAATCCAGAGTTTGCAAATCGGGCTCTAAACGGGGTGGACATTTTTTTCTTTACTAGGTGTATTTGGCAACTTTTACGCAACTGCCCAGAGAGCGCTAAAACGGCAAAGTCTGCAAACAGTATATCCCGCCCTCTTCCTGTTTCTTCTGCAAGCTGCGCCAACACAAAACACGCACAGGGTTCAGTTTTCATGGCTGAATCTCGAGTTAGCAGTTTCAAATAACTTTTGTTACGGTATTAACTCATTTTGTTAATGTTGCGGGTTTGCTCCAAAAAACTGTATAACCATGCAACCAATGATGGCTCAGTCGCAGATTTCGAGTTGGGGATGTTCCTTGCACCAACTCAAGGACAGCAGTGCACAGGGTGCAAACATATATACCAAGGGTGTCCAAACTTTTTCCACTGAGGGCCGCAAACGGAAAAATTAAAGCATGTGGGGGCCGTTTTGATATTTTTCATTTCAAACCATAACAAAATATATGGATCTTTTGTATTTATTTTACCTTTAGGGGTCCCGGGGAACATAAAGGGTCTCAGTTATTAAAATGTTAAAAATAAGTCTAATTTGTATTATTATTTTTTATTTAACGCTTACAGTAAATCTCTATATCAACTTAAAAAAAAAAAAGGTTTTATGGCTTTTCTGTCAAAAACAACTTTGTTTTTTATAGTAAAACTGAAATATGCAGTATTTAGTAATTAGAGCCCTAAAATATAAATAATGCAGGACACCATTGATTTTAATTATTTAATATTTTTGAGTCATCACAGTGAAAAGATAAATAAAATACCACTAAATATATTTGGGATCCAAAAGGTGCCCCACTCATAAAGTGATACATTTTTATTAGTTTTTGTTTTTTTTACTTTCATCACTTAAGTTACGAGATCAACTTCAGATATATCTGTCGATTTTACGTTTGAACAATTATTTTGTTTGTTTTATGCTCTTTTGTCAAAGAAAACTTTGTTTTTATATGGCAACTACACAATATATGCAATATTTACCACATAAAACATTTTAAAGTGAAAAATTTGAACTAATTGGAGCTTTGAAAATAATTAATTATAACATGGATTTTTTTGTCTTTTTTTTTTTTTGAGCAATGGCAAAAAAAGAAAAAGAAAGAAAGACAAAAGAAAAAAAACAGCCTGCATGGCAGCTTTTGTGTCAACATTGCAACTTTTTCTCGTTAGATTACACCTCATTCCACTTTTTTTAATGTTCATTTTTATTTTTTGCAATAGCATTTCCAGAATGTGTGGCGGGCCGGTAAACAATTAGCTGCGGGCCGCAAATGGCCCCCGGGCCGCACTTTGGACACCCCTGATATATACAGTGCAAAAATGAGTGAAAGTGAAAAGTAAATACAAAAAAATAAAGTATTTACAAAATGCAAGAATGAAAAAAATAATCTGCTACTCAAAAATCCCTAATCACTGATTATGTCAGTACTCCAACTCTCCACAACCAACCTGCTTACCTAGTTCCACTCTGACTGAATGAACATCCTCCCTTAAATAGTCCAAGCCTATCCCACTGACAGGAAAAAAGGGTGAAAAAATGGGCAAATATTTTGACTTGGGGGCCATATTGAGAGAAAAAATATGTCTGGGGGTCCAATGTGTATGTGTGTATAAATGATATGTACACATTTAGCTGTAAAAACCTGCTGTGCAGAATGTGTTTGGGTCCCTTTTTTTTCAGGAACACCAATACCAAAAGTCACAATGTCAGGTTCAAACACTGATGACATCTATTAAACAAGACAAGAAGCAAGGAATTAAACAGAGACAGAATAAAAATTTGGCTCAATGAGGAGAAACGTCTGGGTTGTACTCTTTTTACAGTTCCACCACGCTCTGACGAAAGATTGTACGACTCCTCTTTTATTTGGACTTTCCCTGATTACATGGCAACAGCTGTTTCTAAAGGGACGAGGGTCGTAAACAGCCTTTTGTTACAGAACAGTTCAAAGAAAAGGTCGTAAAACAGTTCAAAGAAAAGGTCGCCTGGAGGGGAGTCTGGTCCTGCTTCCTCTCCACTTTGTAGTTCTCGGGTCAAGACAATATCTGTCTGTTGATTACAATACATCAAAGAAACAGACCACCTTCATGTTGCTTCCCATCCTACACAGTGGAGTTTTACAAGCCAGCTCGTAAAGACAGCTTTTGTCCTCTCGCCGGGAACTCATGGCAACACAAAGTTTTGTGATACATTAGATCAGGGGCGTCACTAGCTTTTAAGGACAGGGGGGGCTTAGCCCCCAGGAGATGCACAGGATGCGAGCGAACGTAGCGCACGAGCACAAAACTTCACAAACGGCTAACAAAAACTTAGAAATTAATCATTGTTATTATTATTATTTCAGTGGGTTTATTTTCAATCTGTGTTCAGTACAACAACAAACATGGGTTTGCACAGTGACATTTAGTTTACAGCATCAACAAGAAACAATGACTTGCATGATCCTTCAAGATACACTGAAACACAATGAAAGTCATGGCATTAGCCTCTATGTTATTACTTCACAACATAGAGGCTAATGCCACCACTTTAGCTCACAATACATAATACATAAATATTTGTTCCCAAATATTTTGAAGTTGCACAGATTACATTCTGGGCACATATGTGACTAAAATGGTTGTAAATTCAAGCCCTGGAAATATTACTTAATTACTTGAATTAAAGTAATATCTGGATCGGGATCATTTGGCTTGTATATAATATATTTATATATATATATATATATATATATATATATATATATATATATATATATATATATATATATATATATATATATATATATATATATATATATATATATATATATATATATATATATATATATATATATATATATATATATATATATATATATATATATATATATATATTTTATGGCAAGCCGTTAAGGAAATTAAATATGTATGGAAGTGTGAATAGAAATGAGAAACTTTTATATATACTGTAAATGAGAAAGACTTACAGTCTGTCTGCTGATCTGAAAAAGAGCCAAAGCTGTCAAAGAGCTGAGGGACCATCTTCAAAGTGCAATGCTGAAAGAAATAATGCAAACAATAAAATGTAACTTTCAGGGCTTGAGATTAACGTAGTCCCGTCGTCCCGGGGACGGTAAAAAAATGCACGGGGCAAAATTAAATGCTCCCCGGGACGATGGCTTTTAACCATTTTTTTTCTTTTTCTTTTTATGTATTTATTAATTTTACATTTTATATTAAATGTCTTGGTTTTTCCACCCTCTGAAAATTCTACAACAAGCCATCCTATAATAATACAACAGCTATTAATGCAACAAAACAATAAAACAAATATATTTAATGATGTTGTTTTCATTATTTCAACAATAGGCTAATGTATATTACTTTATATAGATTCTACAAGAAACAAAACACTTAAAAACTAAATTATTTACAATTGCAGACACAAGGTTCTTGTTCTGCAGTGCTGTGTGCTAATGTGCTTCGTACACCTGCAGGACCTCAAGCAAGGTCGCAGAGAAAATGCGGACTGGATTTTGAGTGATGTGAGAATTTTCTATTTCAACAAGTCCAAGGACCGCAAGCAAGGTCGCAGAGAAAATGCAGACTGGATTTTGAGTGATGTGGGCATTTTCTATATGAACAAGTGGAATGGATTGGATACCGACGCACTAAAGGGGCTCTCTACCTTACGCTATGAAGTGAGGGGAAACTGAGTGAATAATGACAGGTTATATGATTATTTATTTAAACTCATATTCGGGCCACTTTATAATGAATATGTCAGCATGTATTTGTAAAAAAAATATATATACACTACCGTTCAAAAGTTTGGGGTCACATTGAAATGTCCTTATTTTTGAAGGAAAAGCACTGTACTTTTCAATGAAGATAACTTTAAACTAGTCTTAACTTTAAAGAAATCCACTCTATACATTGCTAATGTGGTAAATGACTATTCTAGCTGCAAATGTCTGCTTTTTGGTGCAATATCTACATAGGTGTATAGAGGCCCATTTCCAGCAACTATCACTCCAGTGTTCTAATGGTACAATGTGTTTGCTCATTGGCTCAGAAGGCTAATTGATGATTAGAAAACCCTTGTGCAATCATGTTCACACATCTGAAAACAGTTTAGCTCGTTACAGAAGCTACAAAACTGACCTTCCTTTGAGCAGATTGAGTTTCTGGAGCATCACATTTGTGGGGTCAATTAAACGCTCAAAATGGCCAGAAAAAGAGAACTGTCATCTGAAACTCGACAGTCTTTTGTTGTTCTTAGAAATGAAGGCTATTCCACAAAATTGTTTGGGTGACCCCAAACTTTTGAACGGTAGTGTATATATATATATATATATATATATATATATATATATATATATATATATATATATATATATATATATATATATATATATATATATATATATATATATATATATATATATATATATATATATATATATATATATATATATAATTTATTTATTTTTTTTAACACTAAATTATTTAGGGGGGCTTAAGCCCCCCTAAAATAGGCCTAACAACGCCAATGCATTAGATACATTTATTCAGACACACAATGTCCGGTAGAATTCTAAAAAGTTACGACAGACCACCTAAGAAAAACAGAATGGAATTTTACAGTTTTTTACTGAATGGGACACCCAAAAATGTACATGAAAATAAAGAAAGTGGGATTTACAATATTAACTATGAACAATAAAACACTGAATATTAACAACATATGAACATCGCAAAGTGTGATGAACACCTACAATATATTATGTTATCACGTAAAAATGTGCTTCCGCATCTGTTTCTGACACACACGTTTCGGGCTGGCTGCTCTGAACACAAACCCCGCCCACTCTGCTTTGTTCCTAGTCTGAGCTGCTGTGACATAGATTACCGTAATAACTCGTTAAACACCCAAAAGCGCAGATTTTGACCATTTAAATACTCTGTATAGTTCATGACTTATGGTAATTTAAAAACAGCACTGCACATCATAATGGCGGCTACAGTTTAGATGTTAAAGGTCTCAAAAAATAATGTAGAACGTCCGGCGGGCCGGATCGAAAATCTTAAGGG
>NC_084744.1:24950147-24995147 GCF_033978785.1 Entelurus aequoreus | reverse complement strand
AATTAAGAGCCAATATGTTACTAATTTGCATGTTAATAAGCAAATAATTAATGGTGAATATGTTCCCCATACTAAAGTGTTACCATATATATATACATATATATATATATATATATATATATATATATATATATATATATATATATATATATATATATTTTATGGACTATACGGTGCACTTAAAATAATTTCATTTTCTCAAAAATCGACAGTGCGCCTTATAACCCGGTGCGCCTAATGTAAGGAATAATTTTGGTTGTGTTTACCAATTTTATTTGGTACATGGTGAAATGATAAGTGTGACCAGTAGATGGCAGTCACACATAAGAGATATGTGTAGACTGCAATATGACTCAAGTAAACAACACCAACATTTTATTTGTTCCATTGAAAATATAGAACATTTCACACGCCACTCAAAAATCTATCAAAATGTTTTAGTACGACTTTGGTAAGCTATGAAGCCGCACCGCTTGATGCGCTTAAACATACAAGTGTTATTATGGTGTGTGTGTAAAAGGTACAACATATTATCTAGTGTTTTGTTTTGCAATATTATGCAAAAGAAACTTTTCTTACTTTCTAGTACCTGCTGATCTGTATTTGGGATCTGCATAAGTCCTGAAAATTTGTGCGCGTTCGCCTTTGTAGATGCAATGTAAAAGTAGCAATAGATTTCATGGTAAAATTGTAAAATTTACTGTGGTTTTTACAGCATTTTTCTCCAAATGAAAAAAACTAATTTGTTTTACTGTAATAAACTGTGGTGCCGTTTTGGCATTTACAGTAATACACCAACAAATCTACAGATGTTGATTTGCGGTACAAAATAAACAAACTGGCAGCTCAGGTGGCAAATTTTTACTGTAAAATTTAAGTTTTTTTATTTACATTAATAAAAAAAAAAGTATATTTTACAGTAAAATTCTGGCAACTTCCCTGCCTTTTTTTTTTACCATAAAAACAGCAGTACTGTTTTTCCATTTACAGTAAAATACACAACATTTTAAGGTGAAATTATTGCAACTTACCATATTTTTTTTTACATTGTAGTTTTTAAAAAATCTACTAATAAAATGCATAAAAAATTGTGTAATAATCGTGTTCACTATAAACGCGGCCCTCTGGGGCCAAACATAACTGCAAAGTGGCCCTCAGTGAAAACGACTTTGACAACTCTGGTTTAGCTGATTGGAGAGCTGGCATCCGCAACTAGTGGGTCCATGACGATGACTTCTGTTTTGTTTGATCAGCCGTTTTACTGCCGTGTTACAGACACAGTTTGGAAACAATTAATGTATGTAAATAAAAATTTACAAAATATTATGTACCAGTATATACAGTATCTGAAGCTTATAGTCTGGTGCGGATAATATAAAGTATGTAAAAATATTTTTTTCTTCTAAAGTTTGGTGGAGACGGCTTAAACACTGGTGCGCTCTATAGCCTGGAAAATAATTAACTAATTAACAAACAAATAATTTAATAATTAAAATTAAAATAAAATAATAAAATAAAAATGTAAAATTAAAAATACAAATAAAAATACAAATACAAATTTTAAAAAAATCAAATTAAATTAAAAAATAAATAAAAATAAAAAAAACGAAAAAAAATAAAAATAAAATTAAAAATTAGAAATAAAATGTGTATTTAATTAAAATAAAAAAATAAAAAACTAATCGCTCATTCTTTTAAATCGCTCGGCAGCATTAGTTTTAGGGTCATTATTGCGCAAAATGTATCAAAATAGCATGTTTCAGTTTTTCTGCTTGCAACCATTACTGGAAAACAAACCATCCAGTTGGAGCCTTCACAAGACGCAACATCTGCAATTTTAAAAAAAAACACAGTAATTTGGAGAAACTTACTATTCAGGATGCGTAAGAACTTGGGCCTTTTATCCTCAGGCAGGTGGATCGCCACATAATAAACGGGCACCCCTGAGAGGGCGATGCCAATGCCTATGAGCGAGTTGATGGTGTCTCCGTACAGCGGGACGATGACCAAGAACAGACTGCACAGGCAGTACACGAAGGGGAAGAACAGGGTCAGCTGCGGAGAGAAGAATACATGCAGTACATTATACAGTATGTAGTATGTATACATGCAGTACATTATACAGTATGTAGTATGTGTACATGCAGTACATTATACAGTATGTAGTATGTATACATGCAGTACATTATGCAGTATGTAGTATGTATACATGCAGTACATTATACAGTATGTAGTATGTATACATGCAGAAGTAGTAGTAAGGAGTACTTTAACAAGCATACTGTTTGTTTCACATTCCAGCCGCACTACACGCTGACCTAGACATTTATATAAGATGTTACTTTAGCTGTACTTCATGCCCCCAGAAGAAGCGTTGATGAAGATAAACACTGAGACATTCCTACTGAGATACGTTTACATGCATGGTGATGATACCATCTTGTAATGGCCATAGGGGTCCATCGATATATATATATATAATAAATTGCCAGTCACAGTTAACTTGTGCTCAGCTGGGAAAATAAATATATATATATATATATACTTATTACGTCATCCATTTACTTATTATAAACTGTTACAGGCATATTTAATAATCGTGTTAATATTAAATATGTACGTAAATAATATGTGGGGATATAAAAGGCATCCGGTTCTATCAGACCGGGCGGAAGCGGAAAGTGACGTCACTAACCACCTGGAGCACCTGTCAGACGCAGTGTTTCTTGCCACGGAGCCACTTCTTGGAATAATCTGCCTTTTTGACTTTTTTGGTGTGCTTTCCATTGGCCTGTGGAGAACCGGGAGAACAGGGACTCTTTCCAGGAGGACTTTGAGTTGGATGCGCAGTCTCGGTACCGTGAGTACACTGCTGCGGCTTTCAAACATTTCATCGCTTGCCCGTACGTGCATGTCACGCTACGTGCATGTCACGTACGTAACTTTTGGGACTTTGGGGAAATATATGTGTTGTATGAACTTTGGGCTGTGGGATTGAGTGTGTTGTGTGGGTGTTTGATTTAAATTGGCGGGTTATATGGACGGGAGGGGGGAGTTGTTTGCTATGCGGGATTAATTTGTGGCATATTAAATATAAGCCTGTTCGTTGTGTGGCTGATAGTTATACATGTCTTGTGTTTATTTAATGTATTAATCATTCCCAGCTGAATATCAGGTCCCACCCGTGACTCCTTAAATGCGTAGTGGCAAAGACACCCGGGGAACTTGGGTGCGTTTGTTACAGAGTGGTGGCCCGTACAGGGGAGCGGGGCTTAGTGTATCATTGATATCAGCGGCTCATATTTTCGTTGTTTTTTGCGAAACACGTTAAGGGGAATAAGTAGTACATAAACATTATTTGTCTTGTTAAAATATAAATGTATATTGGGTTCACTTTTTTCCCTAAATAGTCAGCAGTGTGACACACACTCCTATTGTGTCACCATTTTTTCTACATTGTGATATATATATATATATATATATATATATATATATATATATATATATATATATATATATATATATATATATATATATATATATATATATATATATATATATATATATATATATATATATATATACATCTATTTTCTGGTACATAAATACATACCATTTTTTATACATTTACACACATAGACACTTACATATACGACAGTTAATAAATACTTACACATAATTAGGTTAATTGGAGCAATGTCAACCAGCAGCCACTCCCTAATGGAGGAAGATGACAGACAGGACTTTGCTGATGCAGCCCAGGACTCAACTCCGCCCCTTGTCCCTTTCCGCCATGTCACCAGTAGGCCCAATCCAAATGGTGTTGCTGAGCTGACTAACTTGCTGGACTCTATGTATTTAGAACAGTCCAGACAGGATGCGGCAGCAGGGGAAGAGGATGGGGTGGAACCAGAAGCTGTCCTGGAGCAACTTCTAACGCTGCAACAACGAGTGGACATTCTGGAGAACCGACTCACAGAAGCGGTCGACAGCACCCTTAACCGGGAGGATGGACTTAGTGCAGCGATGGAGGCCATAGCGGCAGAGATGAAAGCGTATGTGGACACGAAGGTGCAGAACTTCGACCAAGCTGTCGCAGCATGTCTGCGTCGAAGAGATGAAAGGTGGGGAGAGGAATTGAAAAATACCCTTGCTAAAACCCGAAGGTTTTGGCGACCAGCTAGCTTCTCCACTCCTGCAGCCGCCATACCAGTCCACCACCACCCGCCTGTCCGAGACATCACCTTCCCTATTACACCTGCTGTCACCGCCAGACCACCTGCTGTCACCATTGCACCTGCTGTCAGCGCCAGACCACCTGCTGTCACCATTGCACCTGCTGTCACCGCCAGACCACCTGCTGTCACCATTGCACCTGCTGTCACCACCACTGCACCTGCTGTCACTGCCAGACCACCTGCTGTCACCGCCATTACACCTGCTGCCACAGCCAGACCACCCATCAGGATGGAGTTTCCCCAGTTTGGAGAGTCCAGAGGCTCGGCCGAAGTCACCGATTTCATCGAACAGTGTGAAAACTTTTTAGCACTCCGCCCTCTGAGCGATGCTGAGCTGGTGGGAACACTCAATGCTGTCTTAAAAGGTCCTGCCAGGAGTTGGTGGTCGGCAGCCCGCAGTACCATAACCAGCTGGTCTACATTTAAGCAGTCTTTCCTGGAAGCCTTTTTGCCAACTGACTACCAATCCGAGATTGAGATGCAGCTCCACTCCATTCTTCAAACTCCTAATCGGTGCTTGCGAGATTTCGCATATGATTATCGTGCCCTCTGCCTGAAGTGGAGACATGACATGGAGGAAGCCGAGATCGTGCGCCGCATACTCGGTGCCTGCAATCCCAGGTTGGCCAGTGGTCTACGTGGAATTGTGACAACGGTAGAACAGCTGGTCAAGGTGGGCTCCCTGATTGAACGAGATTGGACAAATAGTAAAGACTATTGGAGTCGTGTCCAACAAAGCAACCCTCCAAAAAGATCTGGCAAGAAGATGGAGCCTGGGCCGAGTCGAAGTGGGGCCGACCTTGCCGCTGCTATGGGCGAACAATCCCTCCTGGTGGTCCCTATTAGCATGCGCGGCTCTAAAGGAGATGGAGTCCTGGACTCCGGATGCACGTACTCACTAATGAGTCATACGCTGTGGAAGGCTGTGAGGAAGTGCGGCGAGGTTCTGGAGCCAAGCGGCATTCCAAAGTTTGTCATGGCAAATGGACAAATAAACCAAGCAGTTGGAAAAGCCACCCTGCTCCTCAATCTGCATGACTGTCATAGCACCCTACAGATTCATGAGATGGCTGATGGCCACTTATGTATGCCCTTGTTGTTAGGTCTCGACTTCATGACCACATCACAAATGGTACTCATACCTCATCTCAGGAGGTATGTCATGCCCGGAGGGAGAGAATTCAAATTTCTCCCCAAAGGCAGAGAAATGCTTCGCTGGACTCACCCTGGTTCCTCCATTAATTTTTACATGGCCATAAATGAAGAACCCCAAGTTAATCAGTCTGCCATCCCCCTCCTCGAATCCCAACCTGAGGTGGTGCGACCACTGCTGCAGAAGTGGCCAACTGTGTGGACTGAGACTACTGGGGCCACCAGGTAATTAAACATCAAATCACCACCATGGATGAGATGCCTGTGAGGAAGCGGGCTTACAGAGTGTCCAGTCAAAAACAAGAAATAATCGAAGAACAAATCAAAAAAATGATCAGCACTGGAGTGATAGAGCCATCAACATCTCCGTGGGCCTCTCCTGTTGTTCTGACACCCAGGAAGGACGGAACACCCCGATTCTGTGTGGACTACAGGGGCTTGAACGCCAAAACCCAGCATGACGCCTATCCCATGCCCCTCATACATGAGATCCTGGAGTCATTGCAAGGTGCAAAATATTTCAGCTCCCTTGACCTGCAGAGTGGCTACTGGCAGGTTGCCATGGATGAGGATAGCAAGCCAAAGACTGCCATGATCACACATCTGGGCCTATATCAATTTAAAGTCATGCCATTTGGACTGTGCAATGCTGGGGCGACCTTCCAGCGTTTAATGGAGACAGTTCTGGGTGAGCTTAGGGGAAGGATCTGTTTCGTGTACATTGATGACATCATTGTGTTTTCACAAACAGAAGAACAACACCTGCTTGACCTTGAAGTGGTGTTTGCAAAATTACAACAAGCAAACCTTACACTCAACATCAAGAAATGCCACCTGCTTCAAGATCAGCTCACCTTCCTTGGACACTTAATATCAGGCAAAGGAGTGGAAGTAGATCCGGAAAAAATATCAGCAATAACTGCATACCCCCCTCCCACAGACCTGAAGAGTCTTCAGAGGTTTCTTGGCATGGTCGGCTGGTACCACAAGTTCATCCCCAGGCTGGCCGACATTTCGTCTCCTCTAAACCAACTAAAGAAGAAGGATGTTCCTTGGGAGTGGAGTCCTACCTGCCAGGAGGCCTTCGACCACCTCAAATCCCTTTTACAGTCTCCACCAGTGCTTGCTCAGCCCCATCCACAAATCAGTTTCCAGATTCACTGTGATGCCAGTGACTTGGGCCTCGGCGCGGTCCTGATGCAACGCCTTGAAGGTGAAGAACGGCCAATTGCCTTTGCCTCCAGAGCGCTCCAAGGAGCTGAAGTCCGCTACTCCACTGCCGAAAAAGAGTGCTTGGCTGTGGTGTGGGCAGTTGAGAAGTGGAGACATTTCCTCGAGGGAACAACTTTTGATGTCTTCACGGACCACAGTGCTCTTGCCTGGGCATTCAACTGCCCTAAGACTTCGTCCCGACTTACACGATGGACGCTGAGACTACAGGGATTCACATTCAGAGTCTATTACAAGAAGGGCTGCTGCAATGTGGTACCGGATGCATTGTCACGGGCACCCCAATCACCAGAAGGGAAGATTTGCCTTGTTGTTCCGAAAACCTACTGGTCAGATCTCCCCAGCACACTGCAAGATCTTTCTGAGGCTCAAAAAACTGATACAACATGTCTGGAATGTGGACCTTCTGTTGACCAACCTACACCTGGCCGGATACACTATCAACTTCAGCAAGGGGTGTGGTACCGGGGAGTACCATCGAAGTATGGCGGCTTCAATTATCAGCTGGTAGTGCCATTGTCTCTGGTGCCGCAGTTCCTGGCCTACTTTCATGACAGTCCATTCGGAGGACATCTGGGGAGAATGAAGACGCTCTTGAAGATTCTGGAAGTAGCTTGGTGGCCGACAGTAAGGAAAGACGTCTGGAGTCACGTCCAAGCATGCAGGACTTGTCAACAATACAAAAACCCCAACGACAAGCCAGCTGGACAACTCCAGTCCTCTACTGTCAACGCCCCAGGAGAGATGCTGGGGGTGGACTTCATGGGACCTTTTCCCCTCAGTAAGGACCGGAACTCTGTGCTGATGGTGGTGGTGGACTACTACTCCAAGTGGGTAGAGCTTTTTGCCCTGAAAGACGCCAAAACTCCCAAGGTCTGCCAAATTCTCAAAAATGACATTTTCACTCGCTGGGGAGTTCCCACATATCTTGTGTCTGACCGAGGGCCACAGTTCACAAGCCAACTGATGTCCCGTCTGTGCGAATCCTGGGGGGTAACCCATAAACTAACCACAGCTTACCACCCCCAAACCAACATGACAGAACGAGTCAATCGCACCCTCAAGACTATGATTGCCGCCTTCGTAGGGAACCATCATCAGGACTGGGATAAGTGGCTGCCTGAATTCCGGTTTGCCCTTAACACCGCTGTCCATGAGACGACTGGTTCAACCCCTGCCAGGTTGACTCTCGGGCGGAATCTGATGGGACCCCTGGAACGACTGGTGCACAAAGCTCCACCACCACACACATCTGCATATCACACCATACTTACACACACACACCTAAAGGAGGAAGTGGAGAGACATGTAGGCGCGTCCAAAGCTCGACAAGCCAGATATTATAATGCACGACACAAAGATGTACACTTTGTAGTTGGGGATCTGGTCTGGATTAGGGCGCACCCACTTTCCAAAGCTTCAAGTAAATTCTCTGCCAAACTAGCACCCAGATGGTTAGGGCCTGTGCGGGTAGAGAAGAAGTTAGGTCCTGTAAACTACAGTATTCGTTGGTTGACTGATAAGTGTAAGGTGGATACTATTAATGTGGTAAACATGAAACCCTATTATGGTCCCCATAAGCCGCTGGCTGGGGGGGGGGGGGGGTGGAATGTAATGGCCATAGGGGTCCATCGATATATATATATATATAATAAATTGCCAGTCACAGTTAACTTGTGCTCAGCTGGGAAAATAAATATATATATATACTTATTATGTCATCCATTTACTTATTATAAACTGTTACAGGCGTATTTAATAATCATGTTAATATTAAATATGTACGTAAATAATATGTGGGGATATAAAAGGCATCCGGTTCTATCAGACCGGGCGGAAGCGGAAAGTGACGTCACTAACCACCTGGAGCACCTGTCAGACGCAGTGTTTCTTGCCACGGAGCCACTTCTTGGAATAATCTGCCTTTTTGACTTTTTTGGTGTGCTTTCCATTGGCCTGTGGAGAACCGGGAGAACAGGGACTCTTTCCAGGAGGACTTTGAGTTGGATGCGCAGTCTCGGTACCGTGAGTACACTGCTGCGGCTTTCAAACATTTCATCGCTTGCCCGTACGTGCATGTCACGCTACGTGCATGTCACGTACGTAACTTTTGGGACTTTGGGGAAATATATGTGTTGTATGAACTTTGGGCTGTGGGATTGAGTGTGTTGTGTGGGTGTTTGATTTAAATTGGCGGGTTATATGGACGGGAGGGGGGAGTTGTTTGCTATGCGGGATTAATTTGTGGCATATTAAATATAAGCCTGTTCGTTGTGTGGCTGATAGTTATACATGTCTAGTGTTTATTTAATGTATTAATCATTCCCAGCTGAATATCAGGTCCCACCCGTGACTCCTTAAATGCGTAGTGGCAAAGACACCCGGGGAACTTGGGTGCGTTTGTTACTATCTTTCTGAGAAAAGATTGCGCAACCTCTTGGCTCCTGACATATGGGCACAGCGAGTAAGTGTCGGACATGGCCCAAAAATTGTCTTTTAAAAATTGATTCTCAAAAAAACGTTAATAGATTTTTGAAAATGATGTATCGAAACATTGTTTATGTGGTCCGCCACATTAATTTAATGTTGTTACTCACATTATTTAATGTCACCCACTACATTATTTCAGGTGGTTCAGATTGTTACTCAATGTGGCCCTCCACATTATTTATGTGGCCCATCACATTTTATGTGGCCCACCACATTATTTTATATGTCCCGCCACATCATTTTACGTGGCCCGCCACAATTTTATATGACCCGCCACATCATTTTATATGTCCCACATCATTATTTTATGTGTCCCGCCACATTATTTTACGTGACCCGCCACATCATTTTATGAGGCCCGCCACATCATTTCATATGTCCCGCCACATAATTTTATGTGTCCCACCACATTATTTTATGTGGCCCGTCACATTATTTTACGTGGCCCGCCACGTCATTTTATGTGGCCCACCACATTATTGTATGTAGCCTGCCACAATGTTTTATATGTCCAGCCACATCAATTTATGTTCCTCGACATGTCATTTAATGTTTTTTGTCACATTATTTAATGTCGCCCGCCACATTGTTTTATGAGGCCTAGGTGGTTTTCTTATGTGGTCTGCCACATCATTTTATGTGTCCTACCATATCATACCACGATTTTATGTGGCCCACCACTTTATTTTATATGTGTCCCGCCACATCATTTTTTGTGACCCGCCACATAATTTTATGTGGCCCACCACATTATTTTATGTGGCCACAATGTTATTTTATGGTGTCCGCCACAATATTTTATTGGTCTGCCTTGTTGTTTTATGTGGTCTGACCCATTATTTTCTGTGGCCCGCCACATCATTTTTTATGGTCTGCAACATAATTTTTTGTGGCCCACCACGTTATTTAATCTGGCCCGCAACATAATTTAAAGTGGTCCGCCACACTATTTTATGTGGGCCACATTGTTATTTGAAGTGATCCGCCACATTATTTCATTGGCCCGCCATGTCGTTTTATGTGGTCTGACCCATTATTTTGTATAGCCCGCCACATCATTTTATGTGGTCTGCCAGATTATTTTATGTGGCCCACCACATAATTTTATATGGCCCGTCATGTTGTGTTATGTGGTCTATAACATTATTGATGTGGCCAGCCAAATTATTTTACTGTGTCCCGCCAGGTCATTTTATGTGGCCCACCACGTTATTTCATTGGCCCACCGCATCATTTTATGTGGTCTGCCAAATTATTTTATGTGGTCTGATACATTATTTTATGTGGTGTGATACATTATTTTATGTGGTCTGATACATTATTTTATGTGGCCTGATACATTATTTTATGTGGTGTGATACATTATTTTATGTGGTCTGATACATTATTTTATGTGGCCTGATACATTATTTTATCTGGCCCGCCAGGTGATTTTATGTGGTCAACTACATTACTTCATTTGGCCAGTAACATTATTTTACAGTATGGTGGCCAGCCTGGGCATTTCTTGTGGTCTGCCACATTATTTCAACTGGCCCACCACATAATTTTACATCTACGTATATTAAGTGGCCCACATGGTCATTTTATGCGTTCCGCAATATTATTTAATGTAGCGCGCCACATAATTTAATGTGGTCTGGCACATTATTTTATGTGGCCCAACATGTCATTTTATGTGGTCTGCCACCTTCATTTATGTCGCTTCCCTCTTCATTTAATGTGTTCCCCCACTTTATTTTACATAGCCCGCCTGGTCATTTTATGAAGTCTGCAACATTATTTCACTTGGACCGCCACTTCATTTTATGTGGTTGGACACATTATTTAATGTTGTTTGCAACATCATTTGATGTGGCCCGACATGTCATTTTAACTGGCCCACGTAAGGCTGGAGGTAATAAAGTACCTTCTGGCGAATTGTATTTGTTCTTTCAATTTTTACATAACAATTGAATGCAATTAAATGTTTTACACTTCATGCAACAAGATGTTACAAACTATTTTCTGGTTAACAAAGATAAATACTTAAATATGTTTGTCACTTTGACTCATTGTTTCAGAGCAAGTTATCCATCAATCTGTTGGTAAAACATACTAATCAAAACTATGCCTGTGCAAATTATTATTATATGTTTATATTCATTTTTTATTCATTCATTTTTATTCACTGTTACAAGTGGCCATGTGAAAGCATCAATAATAAGTACAAAACCCAAAACCAGTTTTGTTGGCACGTTGTGTAAATAGTAAATAAAAACAGAATACAATGATTTGCAAATCCTTTTCAACTTATATTCAATTGAATAGACTGCAAAGACCAGATATTTATTGTTCGAACTAAGATACTTAATATTTTTGGCAAATAATCGTTAACTTAGAATTTAATGGCAGCAACACAATGCAAACAAGTTCTCACAGGGGCATTTTTACCACTGTGTTACATGGCCTTTCCTTTTAACAACACTCGGTAAACGTTTGGGAACTGAGGAGACACATTTTTTAAGCTTCTCAGGTGGAATTCTTTCCCATTCTTGCTTGATGTACAGCTTAAGTTGTTCAACAGTCCGGGGGTCTCCATTGTGGTATTTTAGGCTTCATAATGTGCCACACATTTTCAATGGGAGACAGGTCTGGACTACAGGCAGGCCAGTCTAGTACCCGCACTCTTTTACTACGAAGCCACGTGTTGGCTTGGCATTGTCTTGCTGAAATAAGCAGGGGCGTCCATGATAACGTTGCTTGGATGGCAACATATGTTGCTCCGAAACCTTATTAATGGTGTCTTCACAGATGTGTAAGTTACCCATGTCTTGGGCACTAATACACCCCCATACCATCACAGATGCTGGCTTTTGAACTTTGCACCTAGAACAATCCGGATGGTTCTGTCCTTCTTTGGTCCGGAGGACACGACGTCCACAGTTTCCAAAAAACAATTTGAAATGTGGACTCGTCAGACCACAGGACACTTTTCCACTTTGCATCAGTCCATCTTAGATCTCGGGCACAGCGTTTCTGGGTGTTGTTGATAAATGGGTTTCACTTTGCATAGTAGAGTTTTAACTTGCACTTACAGATGTAGCGACCAACTCTAGTTACTGACAGTGGTTTTCTGAAGTGTTCCTGAGCCCATGTGGTGATATCCTTTACACACTGATGTCGCTTTTTGATGCAGTACCGCCTGAGGGATCGAAGGTCCGTAATATCATCGCTTACGTGCAGTGATTTCTCCAGATTCTCTGAACCTTTTGATGATGTTACGGACCGTAGATGGTGAAATCCCCAATTTCCTTGCAATAGCTGGTTGAGAAATGTTGTTCTTGAACGGTTTGACAATTTGCTCACGCATTTGTTGACAAAGTGGTGACCCTCGCCCCATCCTTGTTTGTGAATGACTGAGCATTTTATGGAAGCTGCTTTTATACCCAATCATGGCGCCCACCTTTTCCCAATCAGCCTGTTCACCTGTGGGATGTTCCAAATAAGTGTTTAATGAGCATTCCTCAACTTTATCGGTATTTATTGCCACCTTTCCCAACTTCTTTGGCACGTGTTGCTGGCATCAAATTCTAAAGTTAATGATTATTTGCAACAAAAAAAAGTTTATCAGTTTGAACATCAAATATGTTGTCTTTGTAGCATATTCAACTGAATATGGGTTGAAAATGATTTGCAAATCATTGTATTCCGTTTATATTTACATCTAACACAATTTCCCAACTCATATGGAAACAGGGTTTGTATAATAATGCCGTTTGTAAGTTCACTTTTTGTCCGTATTCTACAGACATGGTCATGCAAGCGTGTTTTTTTTGTGTGAGTGCAGTTATTCTAATTGTTATTGTTGACAGGACTCAAACACAACACCTTGACAGGTCTGGGTCGGTCTGGCTGGGTGAAGCGCAGGTAGATGAGGCCGGCCACCGACAGGCCCACATAGAGCCAGTAGCTGAAGCTGAAATAGTTGATGAGCAGGAAGACATCCTCCACGCACAGAAAGATGAGGCCCATTAAACCCTGCAAAGGAGCGACCAAAATTGTGATTGGCGTATTTTTCAAAAGATCACCTCAATGTTCTCACGTTGAACAGGAGTGCAGGGATGGGCGTGCAGCGCTCCAGGTGGATCAGACTCAGGGTGTCAGGGAGTTGACCCTCTCGAGCACCCACAAAGAACAACCTGCACCGAAAGAACTTTGTAAAAAAGATGCTTTCTCACACTTTTATTGTGGCGGGGGTGCTATGTGTTTGAGACTCGCCGTGAAGCAGCAATGATGGAAGCGTTGAGTCCTCCATAGCACGACATGGCCACTGACACCGGGATGATCCATTTGAAAGGTCCCAGAACTGAATCCCCGAAAGTCTGTAACGGATCACATCTTGCACACTTAGGACCTGACTTACTGAAAGGTTTGCCTGTTTTAAAACACGTGTAAGCTTGATAGCACTGATCCACTCAGCTCATGGGCAGAGGATTGCATCTCTTAAATGCACAAGTGCACTGCAAAAACTGAAATCTAATTAAGATGAAATATCTCAAATAAGGGTGATATTTGCTTATTTTCTGTCTGATAAGATAATTCTTCTCACTAAGCAGATTTTCAGTTAGAGTGTGTAGTAGAATTTCTGACCTTTTGACCTATATTTCTTGTCTTTTAAGAATGTCCGCTCATTTTCAATACTCTTGTATTTTTGTGCAATTGAATGGACCAGTTGTGGGACAAAAGTGAATATTAAGTCGTGCCAACCTGTCTATAGAATGTGTTGACTGTCTAAAGGATTCGAGTTGTTATGGAACAGATAGGAAAAGCAAAACAAGACATTTGACGCACTCGATAAGGAACGATGACGCACAACAGACATATAAAAATTGGCAGAAGACCGGAACTCGGGGGTGATTTTGGCTTGTGTGTGTCTTGTGTGCTCTGGAGTACATTGTGTCTGCTTGCACGGACAACTTAATTCAACCTGCACTTCTGATAATGGGTAAATAAATGTGTTGTACTAAACTACTTTTGTTGCCTGCTTAAGCTTCGGACATTTCACTACACAAATTGGCGTCACGAACAGGATGGTTTAGAAGCTACAGGTCGACAGCCGCTCCGCGCTCTCTCAGTCAGGCAGACAGTGTGCTGCACGCGCGCATAACAAGGTAAGCGTTTTGCTTAAAGTGTAAACATTTTCTGCCTGGAGAGAGCCGGATCGATAAGACTAACTGCTGAATCTATTTTTGATAAAAGATAGGTTTAGTCAGGTTCTCCAAAAACAACCTGGAATGGGGTAAATTATGGTTGGATTGAGTTGTTTTATATGTGATCATTTGTCTGTGTGTTTGTTGAATATTTGTGATTTCTTGTTTTTAACATCAGGGGATTGTTGATAGAATTTTGGTGGTTTGGAGTGTAGAAGCACAGACGATTTCTTTTAACCTCTTCATCCTCTGTCGTTGTTGGCAGAGGATGCTTCTTTCTGCAAGTACATCAGAATTAGCCAGAGTTGGACAAAGATAAATTTAAGGCAAGGGTTGCTAACTGATGTGACATTTGGCCCATATAAAATTGATACGTCTGTGAAAGTGCGAGACACCTGTCTATGTGGAAACTGCAGCGGTCCCTAGTCCTTGTGACTCAGCGTGTAAAAAAGCCTCATATTAGGTGACCATTCAGTGACTCCGGTAAAGGAGATCAACTGAGCCAAGTTGTCACGAATCTGTTTAATGGCTGCAGAATAGACAGGTGGCGTCTCGGGCTCCATATGGTAGAGCTTTGGTGAAACTTGGTGAAACTGTATGGGACTGACCAGACACGATGTCTGTAGGATGCTGGGTGATTCCTGGTGGTCCTATGGCGCCTTAGAGGCCGGTGATCCATGTTGGTCAGTTTGATAACGCAGGTGCTGCTCCAATGAAACGGGTTAATCGCCGTTTTATGAGCAATGATGGAACCTGGTTTTTGTGATATGAGACGGCCGATTCCACAAAAGCACGCGTGCATTAGTTGTTTATATTGGTCCGGACCAGGGGGGAGTGGTTTGTGGGATAAAAATGTGTGTTTTTTTAAATATATATATATATATATCTGCGTATTTTAATAACTTTTGTGTAGCACCTGGTTTCTTATCTGGTTTAATTCCCCCCTTCCTTTCCCCCCCTCTCGCAACCTCCCCTCACGCTTTTTTCAAAGCCCCACTATCTGTAAAAGTCTGGAAATTGTCTAAAATGTGTGTGCGTGTGAGAAAGTAGACAAAGTTTATGTACAGAAAACATATGAGTGAATGATTTATCCATTTAATTATCTTATTCCGCTCTCGGAGGTTGGATCGCGGGGGCAGCAGCCTAAGCAGGGAAGTCCAGAATACCCTCCTTAAACTTGACTATTTGTCCATCTAAGAGTGAATGATAAATGTTGTTCTTATTATTAAGGTTCTGATATGATACAGCTGTGCTTCTGGATGAGAAAAGTAGTTGTCTATTGCATTTACTTTTAACTGTGCTGGTAAATTCTCTGTGTGTGAGTGACTGTGTGACGCATATAGTCTCAGCTGGGAGACATTTTGAGATAAGAGTGTGTGCGTGTGACGAGGCTGTGTGAGTGACAGCTGCGTGAGGCATTGGTTCGAAGAGGAGTGACACTGATAGCATTGAGCTAGGTTAGCATTGTGTTAGCATATCATTGGGCTAGGTTAGCAAAAGTTTGCTGACTGAGGCATAGTAAGGCTAGGTTAGCATCTAGCTTGGCATTACTAAGTGTGGTTGAACAGTTATTCTCGGTCTGTAGAGTGTGCTAGTAGTAGGTGCTTGCTAAGTCCAGTAAAATAATAGATATATGGAAAATTACACGGTTAATTATCAATAAATAAATACGGATTGTGGGACATTGAAACATTGTTTAATTCATCATTCATTTATATGTCTAGTATACTTTTTTTTTTGGTACAGCTTTGCTGCTTATCTGATACATCCAGTTCCTGTGGGAAGTTGCGACAAACACACACGCACGAACATCATAGATTAGGACACACTGTAACTTTGAATTAATAGTTATACAACAAATAAATTAATAATATTGAATTTAAATTTGAGAAAGATAAATTGATTATACATTGACATTTTAATTTTTTTTAGGAATAAACACACAATAAAATAAAAGTTAAATGTATATTCTAATACATCTAAAGGCATCTGTGAAACATAGAGTCTGAAGAAGTACAGATAAGAGCCACTCAGCGCCATTGTCAAAACAAAACGTAGAGAAGCGTTAAACAAATTCTAATCAGAAGGAAGACAGACCAAAATATGAGAACTTAAGTAAACAGACAGCAAGTAAACCAGAAATAATAATGTAAATAAATAACAAAGAAAGCAAATTTTTATGTGACATTGGTGCATGTAGAATTACAAATAGAGAATAAAACTAAATGGAAATAACTGTCTGCAAGATGAGCATGACGTCATGAATTGTGCTCGGGTTAGTAATAGATAGATAGATAGACAGATAAAACGTTATTGATTCCTTCAGGAGAGTTCCCTTTGGAAGAAGAAGTAAAAAGTAAACAGTAACTAATAAGGGTATAAATGGAAACAAAATAGATTCTATTAAAAGAGAAACTAGGCATTAACGACCATGATATAAAAAAGTATTGCACTGTTATTGTTTTGCATTCCCTGTCATCCTAGCCCCCCAAAGAGGAGTTGTACAGTGTAATGATGTATGAGACAAAGGATTTTTTATAGGCTAAACCAGTAGTTCTCAAAGGAGGGTATGGTGTTTCCGCCCGGACAAAAAAGGGAGGTACTTGAAGGTATGCCAAGGGGTACCTGAGATTTTAAATATTTTAAAATAGCGACAATTCAAAATCCTTTATAAATATAATTATAGAAGAATAATTCTTCAACAAAATAAATATTTAGAATTAAGTTCACGAGCCCAGATGGATCTCTATTGCAATATCCAAAGAAGGTTGATGATTGATTATATGTATAGAAATCTTTATTATAATTTAATCACTTGTTTAATTTTTAAAACGTTTTAGTTATTCTTATTTTTGTTTGTTTGTCCAAATAAGTCAAGTAAGACCACAACAAATGAGCAATATGGTGCACTGTTATACAATTTAATAAATCAGAAAATGATGACATTATGCTGTATTTTATTTCTTTAGTTTACTGGGAAAAAAGGGTTGAAAACCACTGCCCTAAATCATATCTAAAGCTAAAATTATTTTATAAGACTGATTATTTTGGATTATTGTATTTGTATTGTGAGAGAAGGAGAGAAAGTGAGAGAGAGAGGAAGAGAGAGCAGGTGAAAAAACAGAATGAGGGTGAAGAGGATGGTTTGAGAAAATATGGGAAAAGGATGTTTATAACCTTACGTTATGTGATTGGTTTCTAGGAGAACAGAAAATAGAAACATTGTGTGAAGTGTAAGGAAGAGATGGATACAGGATGTTGTTTGTAAAGGAAAACGAAAGTGAAGAAAAGATGAGAAAGTGACAAATGAAGGTATTCGTAAATGGTATGTTGTTGATTGTGGTTAGCTGCAAGTTTGTTTAATTGTTTGTTTAGTTGTTTAAGTGAAATGGGAAGAAATCAATAGGAATAATTACATGCAAAATGGAATAAAACTATGAGTGCGATAGATAATGAATGAATAGATGAAATAAGTTTATTTTGGTCATATAATCAACCATCAACCAATTTATGTGAGTAGTTTAACAGTAAATTAGACATATTAACAATCATACACATTCACACACAGAACAGAAAAGAAAAAGAATGACCGAAAAAAGAATAGGCGGAAGCCAAAGCTTATATTGGCCTATGATATACAATTACTGAACATTAAATTACCTGGAACATCAACGTTAAAAGATGAAAGTAATTGTTACTATATTTTATAATGTTAAAAAACTTTACTTTTCAAGGGTCTCTTAAACCATAACAAAAAACTACATGTGTTCAGCTCATCACTGAGGATGGTCCATCATTTAACTCCTAAAACTGAAATACATTTGTGTTTTTATTTTATTTTACTTGACCTATTTCAAAAATCGATATCCCCCGTAAATGATAGTGTCTCCTCATAATGTAAACAAGCGAAGAATACAAACTGGAAGGCTGTTGTTCTTTACTCGGAAACATAATTGCAATTGTTTTAAAATTAAATTATCTGAACATTTAACACATTATGACTTAAAAAATGGATTGATATGATCATAACAATAATGCTTTGTGTAATATTGAAATGAGCCTTTTAAGTTTAAGTATTGGGTCTATATTTATTCTATAAACATTTCCCCAAACTTCAAAACAATATTACATATGGAAAAATAAATGAATAATATAACATGTGCAGACATTTCTTATTCAGCATGTGTTTTACTTTATACTGAATAGCAATGGATTTGGATATTTTTCTTTAATATGTTCAATATGTGGCTTCCAACATATTAATGATCAATTACTATTCTCAAGAATGTAGTTCATATACTCTGTCAATTTCCACTTGATTTAACTTTAATTTTTGTTTCACAATTTGACTTTGCACCCTGGACAGGTCGCCACCTCATCACAGGGCCAACACAGATAGATAGACAGACAACATTCACACACTAGGGCAAATTTAGTCTTATTAATTTCTACATATTGAGATCTATTACTTAAAATAACTACTTAACCACTGTTGTGAAACACCTTTCTAATTTATGGGAGTATTGGGATAGGATTGAGGAAGATGTCTGCTGTGGTGGTGGTTAGTTTGGAAATTAATTTAATAAAAGTAACTTTAAAGTGCAGTCTGACATTTTAGTTTGGAGTAATTTATAGTTTTATTTAGACATTGCAGTACACCATACCATGCGCCCGGGAATCATTTTTGGTGATTTGGCTCCCAAAATTTTTTGTGGTCTTTGGTGTGACTCGGCCGGGGTTTTGAACTTGCGACCTGCCGATCTCAGGGCGGACACTCTAACCAATAATTACAAATAACAGCCTACATTAGTAATTAGAATAAGAGCCGATATGTAAAGTGTTAAAAAGAGGAGAAGTGTGATTAGGGCTGGCGCCTAGAGTTGTGAATAGGTTAGATAACCAGTCGGAGACAGACAAGGCAAGGACAAGACTCAAAGTGCTTCACAGACAACAAAGTGAAATGAAAGAAAATAAAAGCAAAATTAAAATGCAGACAATAAAAATAAACACAGTGCGGACGTTAAAAGTTAAAAGATTAAAAGATTTAGCTGAAAGATAAGGAGAAACGTGAATAAAAACATTCCTTTGTTTTGGAGAGTATCACGCACAGCGGGAGGTCAGAGTGCAAGCATGACAGCTTGCTCGAACCTACTGATAGACAAATGATAGTTTAAATTAACTTATACATAATCTTTAAGTGAATTAAAAGGGTACTTAAATACACATGAAGTAGTACGTATAATCTTTGAATCAAGGTTATTGATTAGCAATTAATGGGATAGTTAAGGCTGTAATTTTTTTTAAAAAAAACGTGATATGCAAAATTGAACTAACCGAGAGGATATGAAAACGATGGGTGTACATGTTTTGAGTTCCAAATTCTGGAGGAAAAAACCTCAACAAAACGTAAAACCATTCAGACGGACTTGGGTGGTAGCCACGGTTGTGCTAGGTCAAGCGAGGGTGGAAAGGATGTGCAGCCGGGGGACTGCCAACTTCTCTGAACAAGACAAGCTCCAAAGTTGTAGCCAGAACATGCTCACAAAAAATACAGGTGTGACAGCAGGACGAACAGCAGGATACAAACAGACCCCTGCTGGACATAAGTGTCAACGGACAATGTTCAACACAATCTTTGAAGCATTCCTTTGTGGTCAACCTGCACACACCTTGAAATGACCTGCTTACGAACTGTGCCCTGACATTCAATACTGCACAGAAGGAACTTCCTGATGTTGCCTGACAGCACGACATCAGCGGACAACTAATAGGGACGCCTCCCAGGAACGAATGGAAGACGGGGACTGCTCCAACTTTCCTAGCGCTGGCTGACGGAGGTGCGTCCGTGTGTCCTGCCACCCAAACCGCCAAAGTGTATGATCACCAATTAGACGACTCATAATAGGAGCCTTTTGACTCTTATATATGGTGGGACTCAAGGTATGGCCGCTCATGTGAACTATCCTTAAAACAATAAGAATGGTATAAGATGGACAACTAATGACCCACATTGTTCCCTCTGTCCTGCCTACGAAACCAAAAAATGTAGGTCAAATGATAAAAACAGGGCGTAGCTGCCGCTGATTGAACCGATACGCTAATACCACATTTTCAATTATTTCAGTTGTCTGTTAAAAACATAGCTATTGGTTGCAATTTGGACATTCCTGCTGTAGGCTACAAAGAGCTAGCAGCTACACAACAGCTGAGCTAAAACAAAATTTAAGCATCTCAAATATTTATAGTTGCTTATTACATACACAAAGTCGCAGAGAGACAGAAGTCTGTAGAAAGTATTCAGTAACAAACGTGTCCGCATTATTAAACTTTCTACCACAGGAAACATACTGAACAAATACAGCAGTTACTGTCAGACTCTAATCCGGATTACCTTGTCTATCAGAGACATGGTTAAAACCCACAACACCTTTCGTTCAAATTAATGTCCCGGGGTACAAGATTACAGAAAAGACAGATCGAGTGACAAAGGGGGGAGGAATTATGATTTATGAAAGGGAAAACATTAAAAGTAGATCAATTTGAGTATGTTGAAATTAAAATCACATGTTCCTCAGAAATGTATTTCAAGGTAATTGTAGTATACCGACCGACCACAGCTAAAGACATTTTTCTTGATTCATTTTCAGACATCCTCAAACAGCATAGTATGAAAGAAGTAACGTCATGGGGGAAGTTAATCTGGACTGGTTAAATAAAACACGTAGAAAGAAACTTAAGGATATTATAAACGGCTTCTACATGATACAAATGATAAGCAGCCCTACTAGAATTACAATTGGATGACAAAAATCAAAGGGATCATCTGTAAATACACGAATACAAAACCAGAAAGAAGAGTGCTAAAATAAAAATACCATTGGATTAATAAAACAATTTGGATTCTAATAAAGACATGAGGACTCAGCTCTCATAAGAGCAATTATAACAGGTCTAAATACAGATCGTATGATTTAAAAGTTTGGAGGAACAAAGTTACAATGTTTATGCGGAAGTCTAAGACTGACTTTCACTTAGAATTAATCAAAGCTGCAAAAGGGAACAATAGAGAGTTATGGAAAACCAGATACAAACTTACGGAAAGAGAGCAAACAAGAAACAACACTATAACATTAAATATCAATGGCGCTACTATCGCAGACAGTCTGGACATAAGTAATAATTTTAATGAACATTTCATCGAGTCTGTACAAACCCTGAATAAAGAGTCCCTCAAAATCAGTGCAAATAATTGTCATTTATTCATATGGACTAATTTTAGAATTAACAAATGAAACAAAGTTGAACAAAATCTTCACTGCATTATCAGACTCACGATCTAGAGATATATACCTGTATATATGGGTTGGACACTATCTTCCTAAAAACATATAAGGATTGTATTATTGCTCCTATAACAACGATTGATAAATAAATTAAACGGAAAACACTTTACCTACCACGTCGAGAAACTGCTACTACGATTAAATCCATAAAGCAGGAAATAAAGAAGACCAGAACATGTACAGACCAATTAGCCTTCTCCACGTTATAACAAAAGGAATACAAAATTTGAAATAAAAAAAAAAGTGGCTTTGGAGCAATCAAGGCTGCTCACACGGTCACTAAGAGGGGCATTATGTTGACACATCAATTTAATGAGTATTATATTTATCTATGAGAGCAATTTTGTTGTAAATTGTGAGGTATGGCTGTTAAAATCTTGGTTGTTGTTATGAATGATGACAGATGTGAACAAGAGCATGTATGGTCTTTGTGGGATGATGTAAATAAGGTGTGGTTGTATTGTATGGTAAGTATGTGTGCATGAAGGGGCATTTGGTGGCTTTTCTTATAATTGAATACATGCTACAGTATGATTATTTTTGATTAATTATTGATTATTATGAACGTATATATTATTATGATTAATTAGTGTCATAATTTTAGTGCTTGATTTGTGGATCCCTTTAATTTAGGTAGCCAGGGACGACAGATGGAAAGTAGCTATTTAGATATAATCTGGTACAGAACACATCTGTTTCTGAACTTAATGTTTCTGTGCATTGTCCCATCATAGATAAACTAAATTAAATACAACTATTTAGTGAATTATTGAGGCCACAATAATTCACTAGGTGTTGTGAAATATCAAAGTACTATTGCAAAAGCGAACATTGACCTCAAACATGACCTGTCCTCCGCCTCTGTTCTTGCTGCACTTGACTATCAGCTGCCTTTTCTTTTTCTTGGATGTTTCTGAAACTACTAATACTACTACTACTATTACTATTACTATTACTACGACTAACACTGTCCCTGTGAGAGGGACAGAGGGGGGAGGTGAGTTTGGATTGGGTCAAGTTTGAGCGTGTTGAGGTTTTATTTAATGGATATGATCAATCCGGTACAAGGATAAAGGAACGTAATGATTTAGATTGACAATTGCAGTGGTTGGCGGAAGCAACCCCAACCTCAAAGGAGGGTGCCAATTCAGTAATTAAATATTTTGTGAATGATCTAATATCCCGACATGGTTTCCCCAAAAAGATTAGGTCAAACAACGGCACCTATTTTAAGAAAACAGGTTAATCTTCTTCAGTCACAAGATCAGCACTTCTCAGGACCAGCAGCTTCCTAGGAAGGTGGAAAGACCATGAGACCAAAATGGTATGTTTGCAAAATGTAGAATTTGTGTGCCAGTTCCTCTGTGCAGATTTGAGGATGAAAGCAGCCACTCCAGATTCCCTTGCACTCGCTAAGAGGGGCACGGTCAAAGCCGATCCAGGACCAACACCCGATACCTGACTGGAAGGAACCGAGAGGAGAGACAACACCTTGCCAGCGATGACGAGAACAACTAACGTTGCCAGCCAATGTGTCCACCGGGACTCCAGCAGCTGTGGAAAGAAGTGTCGGGAGTGCCGAAGCAGCGAGGAGGCCTGAAGCAATCCGAGGGCCTGGACCAAAGCCCCACGCCCCATACTCTGCCCCAGCCTTCCCCAAAGCCCCCACAGCTCCAACTCTACCTGAGTTTTCCCCAATTTCGGCCAGCACGCACATGCCACTGAACAGTCTGCCCAATGGACTGAACCACACCCCAAAGAGAGACAGACTGTTTGAGTGGATCTTTTTCTTCACAAAGGCAGCCAAAAGCCCAACGAGGTGTCGGCAGGCCACCAGCCTGAGGCACCACCGAGCCATCTATACGAGCACTAATCGAACATGGACTCATACGAAATTCAGTTGTGTGTTCAAAATTAATTGGTAATTAACAATATTGGTAACTACATCCATTGCAAATGCCGGGAAAAATATTTTTGCAAATGTCTTACAGTCATAAGTCTATATACATTCATCTATTTATGTTCAAGGATGTTCATGATCAAAGTATTTGTTATTCCTTTACTAAATCAAAGGGTAGGCCACTAATTGTGTTCTGTGAGATGGTTTTACTGCAGGCTGGTAACAGCGATCGCTCTGAAGGAGGGTCATAGACGGAATTATTGCCTCGTATAAAAACATTGAGGTTTTTGCCTCTATCTGCAGTAGAGATTTAAGTTAGTGGTCTATATCAGAAATTGTTTTGGTCCAGGGTCTTAAGACCCTGGAAGGCGGGTATGTAGTAGAATTTCTGACCTTTTGACCTATATTTCTTGTCTTTTAAGAATGTCCGCTCATTTTCAATACTCTTGTATTTTTGTGCCATTGAATGGACCAGTTGTGGGACAAAAGTGAATATTAAGTCGTGCCAACCTGTCTATAGAATGTGTTGACTGTCTAAAGGATTCGAGTTGTTATGGAACAGATAGGAAAAGCAAAACAAGACATTTGACGCACTCGATAAGGAACGATGACGCACAACAGACATATAAAAAATGGCAGAAGACCGGAACTCGGGGGTGATTTTGGCTTGTGTGTGTCTTGTGTGCTCTGGAGTACATTGTGTCTGCTTGCACGGACAACGTAATTCAACCTGCACTTCTGATCATGGGTAAATAAATGTGTTGTACTAAACTACTTTTGTTGCCTGCTTAAGCTTCGGACAATCCACTACAAGTGTTTTACTTGTTTTAAGGGTTTTGGTCCTAAATGATCTCATTAAGATATTACAGTTTGTTGCTGAGATGTGATGACCTATATTGAGTAAAACATGCTTGAAACTAGAATATAAACTGTTGCAAAGCTGTGTCATCAACACTCACAAGTATAAAACTGCTTTTTCAAAGTAATAATTTCTTATTTTAGCATGAAATTTAAAAAAAACATGACTTTGACACAATTTTGTCTCATAATTAAAACACATGAAAGCCAAATGGACTTTGCTGTTTTAGTTTCAATGAAACAATAGAAAAAACAAATATGAGACCTTTTTTTCTCAATATGTTGAAAAATATTCTTAAATGAAGTAAATGCTAGTGCCATTATCTTGACATAATGATATGCGCTCAGCATTATATTTCTTGAAACCAGCAAACTTACACTAAAAACTAGTTTATTTTTCTTAATGGAAAGGCAAAAAGGCAACGCTCAGGCAAATCATATTGTCTAAAAATGCATTTTCCCATCGATAACATGACATGATCGCGCCAAGTGCGTTCTCTTTCAGTCAATTAGTGAGCAAGGAATATATGTATGTATATATATTTTATTTTTATTTTTTTTTACAGTCCGGCCGCCGGCCAATTTTTTTTTTATTGTAATTTTGTGCCAACAATAGCCTACTATCATATAGTAGTACAGTTGGCACAAACTGATGTTTTAACTAATATTTAAACATTTCACATGTGACATTTCTAACAATTTTGAACAGAAATAGTTCATGCACATTCAGATAAATTATTCAAAATTACAATAAAAAAAAAATTGGCCGGACTGTAAAAGAAATAAAAATAAAATATATACATATATTTCTTGCTCACTAATTGACTGAAAGAGCACGCACTTGGCGCAATGATGTCATGTTATCGATGGGAAAATGCATTTTTAGACTATATGATTTGCTTGAGCATTGCCTTTTTGCCTTTCCATTAAGAAAATATATAATATAGAACAACGACGATAAAGTTCGCAACTTTTGGTCGATGATAAAAAAAGCCTTGCCTATACCGGAAGTAGCGTGACGTCACAGGAGGAAGGATTCCTCACAATTCCCTGTTGTTTACAAGGGAGCGAGAGAGATTCGGACCGAGAAAGCGACGATTACCCCATTAATTTGAGCAAGGATGAAAGATTCGTGGATGAGGAACGTTAGAGTGAAGGACTAGAGAGGCAGTGCAGGGTGTATCTTTTTTCGCTCTGACCGTAACTTAGGTACAAGGTCTCATTGAATTCCACACTCTCTCCTTTTTCTATTGTGGATCACGGATTTGTATTTTAAACCACCTCGGATACTATATCCTCTTGAAAATGAGAGTCGAGAACGCGAAATGGACATTCACAGTGACTTTTATCTCCACGACAATACATCGTTGACGCACTTTAGCTACGGAGCTAACGTGATAGCATCGGGCTCAAATGTAGATAGAAACAAAATAAAAAAAACCCTGACTGGAAGGATAGACAGAAGATCAACAATACTATTAAACCATGAACATGTAAATACACGGTTAATAATTTCCAGCTTGGCAAAGCTTAACAATTGAAACTAACTTAGCTACGGAGCTAACGTGATAGCATCAGGCTCAAATGCAGATAGAAACAAAATTTTAAAAAACCCTGACTGGAAGGATAGACAGAAGATCAACAATACTATTAAACCATGAACATGTAAATACACGGTTAATAATTTCCAGCTTGGCAAAGCTTAACAATTGAAACTAACTTAGCTACGGAGCTAACGTGATAGCATCAGGCTCAAATGCAGATAGAAACAAAATTTTAAAAAACCCTGACTGGAAGGATAGACAGAAGATCAACAATACTATTAAACCATGAACATGTAAATACACGGTTAATAATTTCCAGCTTCGCGAAGCTTAACAATTGAAGCTAACTACGGAGCGGCGGCGGCGGGCGTTGTAGCTTTCGACGACACCCCGGCCGCCATCAGAGTCGGCAAGAAACATATATTTCCCCAAAGTTACGTACGTGACATGCACATAGCGACACGCACGTACGGGCAAGCGATCAAATGTTTGGAAGCCAAAGCTGTACTCGCGGTAGTGCGTCTGCTATCCAGCTCAAACACAACACAACCTCCTGATTGTGTTGCTGTAGTCCGCCGCTAATACACCGATCGCACCTACAACTTTCTTATTTGCAGTCTCCATTGTTCATTAAACAAATTGCAAAAGATTCACCAACACAGATGTCCAGAATACTGTGGAATTGTTCGATGAAAACAGAGCAGTTTGTATGGTGACGCATTGGGTACGAATACTTCCGTTGCCGTCGTGACGTCATGCGCATACGTCATCATACATAGACGTTTCCAACCGGAAGTTTAGCTGGAAATTTAAAATTGCACTTTATAAGTTAACCCGGCCGTATTGGCATGTGTTGCAATGTTAAGATTTCATCATTGATATATAAACTATCAGACTGCGTGGTCGGTAGTAGTGGGTTTCAGTAGGCTTTTAACATTTTTTGTTAAAATAAAGCCAATAATACCATTGTTTGTCCATCCATCCATCCATTTTCTACCGCTTATTCCCTTCGGGGTCGCGGGGGGCGCTGGAGCCTATCTCAGCTACAATCGGGCGGAAGGCGGGGTACACCCTGGACAAGTCGCCACCTCATCGCAGGCCCAACACATTTGTGTTCCCCTTTATTTAGAAAAGTACAGAAAAGTACCGAAAAGTATCTAAATATATTTTGGTGCCGGTATCAATAACAAAATATTGGTATCGGGACAACAGTAGTGTCTGCTTGTAAGTACTCTGTGATTGTGTGCTGGTAAACGGTCTTGTAAAAAACAAATATGGCAAACCGGTACTTTTCAAATGGAGTATAGTACCGTTTTTGATTTATTAGTACCGCGATACTATACTAGTACCGGTATACCGTACAACCCTACAATAGACTAATAGCTTCTGTCTGCTCTTGCTCTTATGGTTCAATAGTTATTTCTGATCATGCAACGGTTGTTGTCGACATCTCCCTCCCAGGCAGGCCAATATGTCACACTCACCCTGGCGCTTCATTCCCTCTTTGCTCCGTGAGTCAGATTTATTACGTCTATTAATAACAGTATCGACTTGTTCACCTCAACCAACATGAATGAAGAGGTGTCCGCATCAACAATTTGGGAGGCATGCAAGGCATATCTTCATGGGCAGGAACTCTCCTAATCTGCCTACACAAGAAAGACTGCTAATGAAAAGAGAGGGCATCCATCAAAAAGTATCACAGAGTTGCAGGATAGATGTGCGATGTCGCCTGATGCTGGTCCACTTAAAGAATTACTCACTAAAAAAGCAGAATTTGATATCATGGCATCAGCAGCATTACTAAGAACACGCTTACAATATAGCCCAGGAAAGGTAGTACATATTATATTTATGTGCTGCATGACGAAACAGCACAGGTTGAATTATACGTTGCCACAATTGTGGAGGGAAAGGGAAATGAGTGTCTCATGGTGACAGCCAGTATACACGCAAAAACCTCATTTAAATAGGACTGTCTTTATCAATTGTACAGGCAGTCTTAGTAGATCATGCCACATGTGCATTTTTTTTTTTACTTTGCAAACACAATTTGGCACGTGTTTTTTTGGATTTTAGTAGATCAGGCCCTTAGTTGAAACCATCACATGTTGACTGAAAGTATTCCAAACACACGCAGGACTATATTTAGCGCGACTGTTGACGCCTCACCACAGCAACAGCATCACTGGCCAGCAGAGAAGGCATGTCTAGGACCACGTAGTACGCCACGTTGGTCAGCAGGTAGATGATGGTCACTATGGGCATGGAGATGGCGATGGCAAGCGGTAGATTCCTGTAGGAGCAGTAGAACACCATAAAATAATTAAAATTGGCATGTGATCTATTTTTTTTTTTTTTTAAGAATTTAAGATTTTAAAATAATTGATGCATAATAGACTTAGACAAACTTTAATGATCCACAAGGGAAATTGTTCCACACAGTAAAGTGTATTATCCACATTACTGTTAGAATAATCATGTATATATATTATCACACAACTTTAGTATGCTTAAAGTCCGTTGCTATAGTTATTAGCTATTGTGCTCAAGCTGTATTTTTCCTATCTGTGCAAGAACAAAACTTCTTCTTCGGCCTCAGTCGTGGATGTTATCTTTGTTTTAGCCCGTTAACAGCCAAGGACTTCAAGGACCTCAACGAAGATAAGACGACAGCACGCAGACGAAGCAGAGACAAGGCGAAATCACAAGTCCCCAGCACATTCCGTCACGTATTGTGTGTACTGGACCTGCTTTGCATGATATATGTGACCACTCCTTTTAGAGGCGGCCTCAGTGATGTTGACTAGGGAACTCCTGAATAAATAGAGGGACGCAGGAGCTGTACCTTAGAGCGTAGGGCGAGACTGTGACTAAGTGTGCAGCGCCATGCGTTCTCCTCATGAGCTAAATTGAACTCTGTCTCTGCATGATTCCTTGCTTCTTGTCTGATTAATAGATGTCATCAGTGTTTGAACCTGACAATTACCTCTCTGGATTCTGAATCTCCTCCGTGACAAAGTTAAGCGTGTCCCAGCCCGAATAGGAGAACAGTGCGGAGTAGAGGGCCAAGGCTATGGCCCCGGGATCAGTGGAGGATCCTTCAAACGGACTCTCAAAGCTCTTACTCTCTCCTAGACAAAGACAAAATGAGGTTTAAAACTTGCAATGGAAGCTTATTCTTAATTTGTAATACTTCTACATTTGGTTTGTTGATGAAGTGCAACTTACCGCCAAATAATTTCAGAATTCCTACCATTATGATGAGGAGGAGGGATGAGAGCTTAGCGTAAGTGAAGATGTCCTGGATCATGGTCCCCCACTTCACGTAGGCACAGTTGATGTAGATGAGCATGCCTGGAGGAGCCACAATAGAAGCACAAAATATTAATATCAAGTGGATAAAAACACAACAGATATCATAAGACTAGAATGAGTGTGTATTCAGACAACACGCTGTGTTTAGGGCTCTGCGGTCTGTTTGGGGCCCAACTTTGCTTGTAAAAAGTCAATGAATGAATGACGGGGCTCTTCATATTCAGTAAGGAAAGGCTCCGTTCCTTGGTGAATGTCGCGTGAGAGGAAAAGGAGCGGTTAATCATTTTGCAATGCCGTCTTCTGGAAATGATGGAAAGCGCCATTAATGCTGTGGTCAAAGATGCAAGTGCCACAAAACACATTTTAAGATATTCAAGACTCGACTGCCGTCTGGCGGCTAAATATCCTTAAAGGCCTACTGAAACCCACTACTACCGACCACGCAGTCTGATAGTTTATATATCAATGATGAAATCTTAACATTGCAACACATGCTAATACGGTCGGGTTAGATTAGTAAAGTGCAATTTTAAATTTCCCGCGAAATATCCTGCTGAAAACGTCTCGGTATGATGACGTTTGCGCGTGACGTCACGGATTGTAGCGGACATTTTGGGACACCATTGTGGCCAGCTATTAAGTTGTCTTGTTTTCATCGCAAAATTCCACAGTATTCTGGACATCTGTGTTGGTGAATCTTTTGCAATTTGTTTAATGAACAATGGAGACAGTAAAGAAGAAAGCTGTAGGTGGGAAGCGGTGTATTAGCGGCCGGCTGCAGCAACACAAACACGTAGCCGGTGTTTCATTGGCCTGTGGAGAACTGGGACAACAGAGACTCTTACCAGGAGGACTTTGAGTTGGATACGCGGTACCGTGAGTACGCAGCTGTGGCTTCCAAACATTTGGTCGCTTGCCCGTACGAGCGAGCCGCTATGTGCATGTCACGTACGTAACTTTGGGGACTTTGGGGAAATATATGTGCTGTATAAACTTTGCGGAGGTGAACGGTACTTTGGGCTGTGGGATTGAGTGTGTTGTGCGGGTGTTTTATTTGTATTCGCGGGTTATATGGACGGGAGGGGGGAGGTGTTTGTTATGCGGGATTAATTTGTGGCATATTAAATATAAGCCTGGTTGTGTTGTGGCTAATAGAGTATATATATATGTCTTGTGTTTATTTACTGTTTTAGTCATTCCCAGCTGAATATCAGGTCCCACCCGCCTCTCACAGCATCTTCCCTATCTGAATCGCTTCCACTGCCCTCTAGTCCTTCACTCTCACTTTCCTCATCCACAAATCTTTCATCCTCGCTCAAATTAATGGGGTACAAATTAATGGGGTAATCGTCGCTTTCTCGGTCCGAATCGCTCTCGCTGCTGGTGGCCATGATTGTAAACAATGTGCAGTTGTGTGGAGCTCCTCAACCTGTGACGTCACGCTACTTCCGGTACAGGCAAGGCTCCATTACGGTCTTTTTGGCGTCACTTCCTCTCCGAACTCAGTTTGTAAACGATCGATGAGTCCATACAAAGCTAAGAGCCGGAGATTCAAGAAATACACGGCACACTTACCCGTGTAAAAAATTATCCAAGGAGGGGAACCTTAAACGATGGGTTAGTGTGGCTAAATAATTATTCGTTCAAGGAGTTATCCGGCTTAATGTAGACAGGGCCTTAGTGTTATTTTAAAGAGTAGTGTTTTGGGGGCTCTGAAGACTGGATGTACTGACAGACTCATAGTCAAAAAGGTGGAGTTCTATGGGTGTTGATTATCTTCGCTTTTTTTCGTTAAACCATAAATGGCAGGTTATTGTGATAGTCCATATAACTCATCCCTACTGGCCAGGTGTGGCCTGGTGGGCCTTGAATTTGACACCTGAGGTTGAAATGCCTTAAATGACCATTACAGTAATAACAGGAAACTAACAATTGATTCCTTCAGTATTTGCCGTATAATTCTAATACAGTAACAACAAGTTGTAAGGAAAATAATCTTGCAAGTGCAAACATTCTGAATCAGAGCAGTTGTGCACAGACAACATATCTTTGGGCGGACATCCAGCCCCTGTTATCCTGGCAAGAAAGTTTCTCTCCACCAGAACCTCCTCTGTTTTTAGGTCAACTCTGTAGCGCTGTGCAAGTTTGTTTACACTTCTATCATCTTTGCAACCTTTCCCTGTTTGCAAGTGGTCTGCTAAAACTGTCCTTATGTGTTTGGCCATCTCATGCGGAAAGAGGTTCTAAAGCTTTCTTACTCTTCCACTTTCAACCCACTAAGCACCCCACTAAGCACTTTAAGTTGATGATTACTTCTATGTGTAGAAATCTTTATTTATAATTGAATCACTTGTTTATTTTTCAACAAGTTTTTAGTTATTTTTATATCTTTTTTTCCCAAATAGTTCAAGAAAGATCACAACAAATGAGCAATATTTTGCACTGTTATACAATTTAATAAATCAGAAACTGATGACATAGTGCTGTATTTTACTTTTTTATCTCTTTTTTTTCAACCAAAAATGCTTTGCTCTGATTAGGGGGTACTTGAATTTAAAAAAAATTCACAGGGGGTACATCACTGAAAAAAGGTTGAGAACCACTGCTTTAAACTGTTGGCTCAAACCCAAATCAATAAAACAAAATCAAAAGAGCGTCATTAAACGCTTTGCACTTTCTTTTGATTTCAAAACTAAGGTTCAATACTGAGCGATTGAATACAATTTCTGCGTCTCTTGTGTGCTGCTCGCGCACCTGTGTCAGATTGATTTTCAAGGCGACAGCAAGCATTGATTGCGTCACCGCTCAAAACCAACAAAAATGTGACATTTGTAGTTTGTATGTATGTATGTGTATGTATATATATGTATATATATATATATATATATATATATACATATATATATATATATATATATATATATATGTATATATATATATATATATATATATATATATATACATACATTTTATGTATGTATGTATGTATGTATCTATGTATGTATGTATATATATATATATATATATATATATATATATATATATATATATATATATATATATATATATATATATATATATATATATATATATATATATATATATATATATATATATATATATATACATATATATACATATATATATATATATATATATATATATATATATATATATATATATATATATATATATATATATATATATATATATATATATATATATATATATATATATATATATTAGGGCTGCAACAACTAATCCATTAAATCGATTAAAATCGATTATAAAAATAGTTGCCGATTAATTTAGTCATCGATTCGTTGGATCTATGCTATGCGCATGCGTAGAGGCTTTTTATTTTTTTTTTTTATTTTTTTTTTTTAAATAAACCTTTATTTATAAACTGCAACATGTACAAACAGCTGAGAAACAATAATCAAAATAAGTATGGTGCCAGTATGCTGTTTTTTTTCAATAAAATACTGGAAAGGATAGAAATGTAGTTTGTCTCTTTTATCCGATTATTAATCGATTAATCGAAGTAATAATCGACAGATTAATCGATTATCAAATTAATCGTTAGTTGCAGCCCTAATATATATATATATATATATATATATATATATATATATATATATATATATATATATATATACACACACATATATATATATACATACATAAAATGTATGTATGTATGTATATATATATGTCTATATATATATATATATATATATATATATATATATATATATATATATATATATATATATATATATATATATATATATATATATATATATATATATAGTGGCGTGCCGTCACTAGAGGCAGGGGAGGCACGGCCTCACCTGCCATCATGGAAAGAAAAAAACAGTAAAAAAAACAAAACAAATTAATTAAATTGTTATATGTATCCAGTGATTATACTAAAGTTATTTTCCATTTAACTTCACCAGTTTTAGATTATTTTTATTTTTATTTTCACATTTGCCGTTCAAATACTGAGAAGAGACGGTGAGGTGATCAGCAGCCAGTTGAGGCACGTCACCCAGTTGTGCCTCAACATGGATTGTGCGCAATGATTCGGCTAGCTGCTGGCCTGCTGTGCAGTGAGACCGTATTGCTATATGAATTATATTATACATTTCCATAGTTTAGTTAGCTGAGGTATATAATGTACAGTGTATTTTGTCAACAACTGTATGTGTGTAACGTATTTCTTGTGCTGAGCGATCATAAATCTGCTGCGAAGACACACTGTGAGAGGCTCGCCTCATAACCCCGCCTCCTGGTGCCAAGCACCTCCGCCGACGGGAGCGCCACACCAACCAAAGCCCACACCCTAACCCTCCACGTGCAAGACCGAATCCACCCCAAAAAAAGTCACTTAACAAGAAGCCAAAAAGTGCAAAAACAACAATGCTCGCGCCGGAGGAGCTGCGAACGACCGCAGGGACACAACATTAGGTACACCTGCAGACTGCAGCACGGATTTCATATTTCATTCATTTACAACTCCTCCAACACGAACACCACTGTTCCCGCACTAATAAGTAAAGGTAAGACCATAATAAAGTTTTTTTAATTAAATGTGCTTTTTTGTGTGCTACAGTTTCTAAGTGTAAAGTTAAAGTTAAGTTAAAGTACCAATTGTCACACACACACTAGGTGTGGTGAAATTTGTCCTCTGCATTTGACCCATCCCCTTGTTCACCCCCTGGGAGGTGAGGGGAGCAGTGGGCAGCAGCGGCGCCGTGCCTGGGAATCATTTTTGGTGATTTAACCCCCAGTTCCAACCCTTGATGCTGAGTGCCAAGCAGGGAAGAATGCTGGTATGAGCTTTTAAACATAACCCATTAACTGCTGCCAATCAAATGGTGAATAAGATACTCTTTAGGGTTCATATGTTTGTAAATCTGACTGTGATGAAGTCAGTGCCTCACCAGCCATGAACCTCACCGCACGTCACTGCGACTTGTCCAGGGTAGGGTTGTACGGTATACCGGTACTAGTATAGTATCGCGGTACTAATGAATCAAAAGTTGTTTAAAAAGTACCGGTTTGCCATATTAATTTTGTCGTCACTTCATGACATTGCTGGTGTTACAAGCAGAGGAGCATGTTCGGCAGTGCGCACACATGGAGCACTTACAAGCAGACACAGTGTTAGAATAATTTTATCTAAGTTATCACAAAAACTTTGTGTTGAAATAAGTTCCCAGCGAGAAGACCAAAAGCTGTCTTTGAACCTACCAAGAAGAATGCTTGTAAAACTCCACTGTGTAGGGGGGGAAGCAACATGAAGGTGTTCTGTTTTCTTTCATGTATTGTAATCAACAGAAAGATATTGTTTTAACCCAAGGACTACAAAGCGGAGAGAAGGCAGGATCTGCCCAAGTTCCAGACGACCTCTTTTTGAACCTCTTTTTTAACTCTTTTACGACCTCTTTTTTGAACCGACCTTTTCTGTGAACTGTTTACGACCTTTTCTGTGAACTGCTTACGACCCTCGTTCTTTACAGCTATGGCCATGTGGTCAGGGAAGGTCCAAATAAAAGAAGGAGGCGTGCAATCTTTTGGCAGAGCGTAATGACACTGTACTAGGGTACAGATGTCCAAGCTTCTCTCCTCAAATTGAGCCCAATTTAATTATGTCTCTGTTTAATTAATTGCTTCTTGTCTTGTTTAATAGATGTCCTCAGTGTTTGAACCTGACACACAGTGTGTAGACAGAAAATGGAGAACAGACGCATACTGATAAAGGTGAAGTTATAACAATGGAACGCCCTCAGGAAGAGGTGCTTTAAAAGATGGCTAGCTAGTTAGTGGCTAATGTCCAGCTGCAATCGGCAGTGTTTTAGCTTCTTCTAAAATCACTAATCCTCGCCTCCATGACGACAAATAAAGTATGTTTTATACAAGTTTCATCCCTTTAGGGACCAGGAATACCTAAACACGCTTCACTACACACCGTAAGAGGATATATAAGCTCACCGGCGTCACAATGTAAACAAACGCCATGGGTGGATCTACACCTGACATCCACTGTAATGATACCAAATTCAAGAGCGTATCTAGTCGATGCTACTATGATTACATCAATATTTTTTTATCACAACAAAATCTTTTTAAATTCATATTATGTTTATAAACTCAGGAAATACATCCCTGGACACATGAGGACCTAAATCATGACCAATGTATGATCCTGTAACTACTTGGTATCGGATCGATACCTAAATTTGTGGTATCATCCAAAACTAATGTAAAGTACCCAAACAACAGAAGAATAAGTGATTATTACATTTTAACAGAAGAGTAGATAGAACACGTTGAAACGGAAAATAGGCAGATATTAACAGTAAAGGCGGGCGGTATAGCTCGGTTGGTAGAGTGGCCTTGCCAGCAACTTGAGGGTTCCAGGTTCGATCCCCGCTCCTGCCAACCTAGTCACTGCCGTTGTGTCCTTGGGCAAGACAGTTTACCCACCTTCTCCCAGTGCCATCCACTCTGGTTTAAAAAAGTACCTTAGATACTGGGTTTCACAATGTAAAGCGCTTTGAGTCACGAGAGAAAAGCGCTATATAAATATAATTGACTTCACATTTGTTAGAATAATTGCATCTGAGTTATCACAAAAACTTTGTGTTTCAATGAGTTCCCGGCGAGAAGCCAAAACATGTCATTGAACCTACCAAGAAGAAGGCTTGTAAAACTCCACTGTTTAGGGGGGAAGCAACATGAAGGTGTCCTGTTTCTTTCATGTATCGTAATCAACAGAAATATATTGTCTCGACCCAAGAACTACAAAAGCGAAGAGGAAGCAGGACCAGACTCCCCTCCAGGCACCGCTTCTTTGAACTGTTTTACGACCTTTTCTGTAAACTGTTTACGACCTTTTCTTTTGAACTGTTCTGTAACCAAAGGCTACACTGTTTACGACCCACGTCCCTTAGAAACAGCTGTTGCCATGTAATCAGGGAAAGTCCAAATAAAAAGAGGTGGCGTACAATCTTTCACCAGAGCGTGTTGAGACACTGTTCAAGGGGTACAGTGTCCAGGCGTCTCTCCTCAAATTTAGCCAAATTGAATTCTGTCTCTGTTTAATTCTTTGCTTCTTGTCTTGTTTAATAGATGTCATCAGTGTTTGAACCTGACAACATTCACTTCACAAGCGGTAGATAATGGATGGATGGATGGCTGTATATTGTTTTTGCCTGCAGTAAAAAGTCACTAGATGTGTTATTCCTGCAAAAACATGGTTATGAGACGCTGAGTAATTAAAGAGGTCTTACACAGGCAGGTTGCAGCTATGAGGCGCACGGCGTTGGGAGGGGCATCGCAGGTGGTGTAGTAGGCCTCCACCAGGTAGTTGGCGAATGTCAGCGAAATGATGGCCTGGCTGGCCGGCTCGATGAGCAGGATGGACGTCCACAGGCGGATGAAGGCCAGAAAGCCGCCAAAGGACTCCAGGATGTATGCGTAACTGGCTCCGGACTTGGTGATGGTGGTGCCCAGCTCAGCGTAACACAAGGCCCCAAACACCGAGAAGATGCCTCCGAGGGCCCAGATGAGCAAGGAGAGTCCATACGAGGCGCTGTGCATCAAGACTCCCTTTGGGGAGACGAAGATCCCCGAGCCGATCATGTTGCCCACGATGAGACAGATGCCGTTAACGAGGGAGATTTCTCTCTTCAGCTGCACTTTGTCATCTTGTGGGGCCTTCAAGTCCTCTTCAGATGCAACGCGGCGTCTTGGGCACATGGTCTGGGACATGGCCTCCACCTTCTGTCGTAAGGGATCCCCCATTTTTATGGCTCTGCTGGGGAAGTAGAGCAAGAACTTAGACACTTTGAAGCATAGGCGCCCATCTACATTTCTGCCAGTAGGTGCTCGGTGTGTGTGTATTACCAATATTTTGGTACCGGTACCAAAAGTATTTCGGTACTTTTCGGTACTTTTCTAAATAAAGGGGACCACAAAAAATGTCAATATTGGCTTTATTCTAACAAAAAAATCTTAGGGTACATTAAAGGCCTACTGAAACCCACTACTACCGACCACGCAGTCTGATAGTTTTTATATCAATGATGAAATCTTAACATTGCAACACATGTCAATACGGCCGGGTTAACTTATAAAGTGCAATTTTAAATTTCCCGCGAAACTTCCGGTTGAAAACGTCTATGTATGATGACGTATGTGCGTGACGTCAATCGTTGAACCGGAAGTATTGGTACACCATTGAATCCAATACAAAAAAGCTCTGTTTTCATCTCAAAATTTCACAGTATTCTGGACATCTATGTTGGTGAATCTTTTGCAATTTGTTTAATGAACAATGGAGACTGCAAAGAAGAAAGTTGTAGGTGGGATCGGTGTATTAGCGGCGGACTACAGCAACACAACCAGGAGGACTTTGAGATGGATAGCAGACGCGCTAGCCGGCGACCTCACCTTGACTTCCTCCGTCTCCGGGTCGCCGACCGCATCTATGATCGTCGCTCCGTCGATCGCTGGAACGCAGGTGAGCACGGGTGTTGATGAGCAGTTGAGGGCTGGCGTAGGTGGATAGCTAATTGTTTTTAGCATAGCTCTGTAGAGGTCCTGTTGCTAAGTTAGCTTCAATGGCGTCGTTAGCAACAGCATTGTTAAGCTTCGCCAGGCTGGAAAGCATTAACCGTGTAGTTACATGTCCATGGTTTAATAGTATTGTTGATTTTCTGTCTATCCTTCCAGTCAGGGGTTTATTTATTTTGTTTCTATCTGCATTTAAGCCCGACGTGCTATCACGTTAGCTCCGTAGCTAAAGAGCTTCGCCGATGTATTGTCGTGGAGATAAAAGTCACTGTGAATGTCCATTTCGCGTTCTCGACTCTCATTTTCAAGAGGATATAGTATCCGAGGTGGTTTAAAATACAAATCCCTGATCCACAATAGAAAAAGGAGAAAGTGTGGAATCCAATGAACCCTTGTACCTAAGTTACGGTCAGAGCGATAAAAGATACGTCCTGCACTGCACTCTAGTCCTTCACTCTCACGTTCCTCATCCACGAATCTTTCATCCTCGCTCAAATTAATGGGGTAATCGTCGCTTTCTCGGTCCGAATCGCTCTCGCTGCTGGTGTAAACAATGGGGAAATGTGAGGAGCCTTTCAACCTGCGACGTCACGCTACTTCCGGTTCAGGCAAGGCTTTTTTTATCAGCGACCAAAAGTTGCGAACTTTATCGTCGATGTTCTCTACTAAATCCTCTCAGCAAAAATATGGCAATATCGCGAAATGATCAAGTATGACACATAGAATGGATCTGCTATCCCCGTTTAAATCAAAAAAATTCATTTCAGTAGGCCTTTAAACATATGTTTCTAATTGCAATTTTGTCCTTCAATAAAATAGTGAACATACAAGACAACTTGTCTTTTAGTAGTAAGTAAACAAACAAAGACTCCTATTTTAGCTGCTGATGTATGCAGTAACATAATGTGTCATTTATCAATCTATTATTTTGTCAACATTATTAAGGCTAAACTGTAAAAATGAATTAATAATCTACTTGTTTATTTACTGTTAATATCTCCTTATTTTCTGTTTCAACATGTCCTATCTACACTTCTGTTAAAATGTAATAATCACTTATTCTTCTGTTGTTTGATACTTTACATTAGTTTTGGATGATACCACAAATGTGGGTATCAATCCGATACCGAGTTGTTACAGGATCATACATTGGTCATATTCAAAGTCATGTGCCCAGGGACATATTTCTTGAGTTTATAAACATAATATAATTTTTTTTTAAACGAAAGAAGATTTTGTGATTCTAAAAAACATCGATGTTATCATAGTAGTATCGACTACACACTCTTGTACTTGGTATCATTACAGTGGATGTTAGGTGTAGATCCACCAACGTCGTTTGTTTATATTGTAGCCTCCCGGAAGAGTTGGTGCTGCAGGGAATTCTGGGAATTTGTAATGCAGCTGAGATAGGCTCAGGCTCCAGCACCCCCCGCGACCCCTAACGGGATAAGCGGTAGAAAATGGATGGATGGATGTTCTGTAGTGTTTATGTTGTTTTGCGGTGAAAATATTCATCCAAAATGTGTTTGTCGCTGTTGTTTAGTGTGGTTTCACTATATGGCAGATGTTTATGACAGTGTTGGCATTGTTCATACTGCCACCCTTAGTGTGACATGTATGGCTGTTGACTAAGTATGGCCTTCATTCGCTCGTGTGCAGTGTGTTCAAAGTCAGGATGATTGAGTCATTAGTTCATTATTGGGCACAATTAAATCTTGGCTAGGCTTTGTTAATTAATGACCACATGATTTGTGACTTTTCTATTATGTAAATCAGACCAAACTCGCCACAAAATTAACAACAACAAGATTGATTATTGAAAAATTATTTTAAAGATTGAAAGTTGCCATCAATCCCACGTGGGTGCTCGGCATTGTCCATATAAGGTCATGTTACTCTCATAACGTCCAAAAATTCTAAACTACCGTGAATTCCGGACTATAAGCCACAATTTTTTTTTACTACGCTTATAAAATGTTTATGGATTTTTCTTAGCTTGCTGTCATAATGCCAATATTTTGTCATAAAACAAGAAATGACACAGAATAGGTGTGTTATTGTTTGTGCCATGGACGAGTTTGTGCACTGCAGGTGCTGCTGTGCTGCATTGCCTTTCTGTTTAGAGCAGGGGTGTCCAAACTTTTTCCACTGAGGGCCGCACATTGAAAAATCAAAGCAAGCGGGGGCCATTTTGATATTTTTTATTTCAAAAACCAATACAATATATGTATAAAAAATATACATTTAGGCCTCCACTCAAGCTTGATCCCGGGGACCCCAAAGGGTTTTGGTCAAAAAAATATATAAAAAATGTGTCATTATTCAGTATTATTATTATTCAAGTTTTAAATCTCTAGATCAACATTAGGTCTGTCTGTCAATATAACGTTTTTAAAGATTAAAGTTGTATGTTCTTTTTTGTCAAAGAAAACCCATTTTTTTAATGGAAAAAATACAAAATATGCAATATAGTGGAATATTTGAGATTATATAATAATTGGAGCCTTAAAAAGGTCAACAACTCATAACACCGTTGATTTTAATTCATTATTATTTTTTAAGCAATGACACTTAAAAACAAATCACACTAAAATTATTGGGGATCCAAAAGGGTCCTACTCATTAAAGTGTTAAAAAATAAATTATATTTTTTTTCACTGTTTACTTTGAACACAATATTCTCGAGATCAACTTCAGATCTATCCGTCAATTATATGTTGTATTTTTGTTTGAGTTTTTTGTTTGTTCGTTTGAGGCCCTTCTTTTAAAAAATAGCTCAGTTTTTTTATATGGCGAACACAAAATATGCAACATTTTCCCCAAAAAATATCTCAAAGTGGATTATCTAATGTGACGTAATTGAAGCCTTGAATAGGTCAATAATTCATAATGACATTGATTTTGATTCATTATTATTTTTTAAAGAAATAAACAGCCTGCATGGCAGCTTTGTGTTATTAGAGTAAACATTGCAACATTTTCTTGTTACATTTCACGTTTGCTCTTTTATACCACTTTTTATGTTTTTATTTTTTTCAATCGTATTTTTAAAATGTGCCGTGGGGCCGTTAAAAAATGACCTGCGGGCCGCAAATGGCCCCCGGGCCGCACTTTGAACACCCCTGGTTTAGAGCCTATGTGTCAAACTCATTTTAGATCAGGGGCTACATGGAGAAAAATCTACTCCCAAGTGGGCCGGACTGGTAAAATCACTGCACGATAACTTAAAAATAAAGACGACTTCAGATTGTTTTCTATGTTTAAAAAAAGAACAAGCACATTCTGAAGATGTATATGTATATGAAATGTATATGTATATGAAAATGTACAAATCAAAATGTTGTTTTTTTGTTTTTTTCCACTTACATGTTGCGGTTAATAGTATTATATCTTTATTTGTCGTTATTTATACTTTCTGAATAAATTATGTGATAATGTTCATCAGTCAACTCATTGGTGTTAATTTTCAATCTATCAAAATAACAGAAATAATATCAAAATCAAATTACAGGATGTTATATATGTAGTTTGCAAAATGTTCCTCGACTGGTGCACTAAGATCATGTGGTTTATTTTGTTTACATATGTAGCATATTCTACAAAGAATTGCTTTTGCGACATCTAGTGGACACATTTAGAACAGCAGTTTCTTTCATTTAAACATGTTGGCTCATTTTTATACTTAGCAAACTCATCCCGCGGCCCGGATAAAACCCGCGAACAGGTTTTATCCAGGGCCGTACGTTTGACACCTAGGAGCTGAATCGGCCCGAAAATGAATTATCTATGGATAATATTTGATTAGTATTAGAACCGGCCCGCAGGTCACAGCCGCCTACTGCTGTTTTGCACGCACCAATACTCAATCAGTGTTGGTGCGAGGAATTTTCAAAATGGGGTCCCGGGGACCCCATCAAGTCATAAAAAATGGGGTCCCACAGTAAATTTTTGGAGTCCCACTTTTTTGTACCCGTTTTGAAAACAAATGATAAATGTATGCTTTATCCTGTTATAACTCACATTCTATATTGTGTTTTGGAAAACGGTTGTCATAAACGTTACTTAATTCATTAAAAAATAATAATGCAAAAGAAAACAAATGTTTATGCATATGTAAATGCAGAGGTGGGTAGAGTAGCCAAAAAAATTCATTTCAGTAGGCCTTTAATGCCATGATTTTAATAGTTTGGCCCGTGTGTTGCACAGATTTTCCTCCATGCATCCCCTGAGCTCAAAGTAGTTTGACACCCCTGGTTTAGAGCTTTTAACGGGAAGTAGAAGTCCTGTTCCGTCTTCTTGCCGTCCATAGCGTTTCTATTTGTATGAATTCTTCATTCATCACTCCAAGAAAAGTTTGTAGTTGTTACAATACAACTAAAACAATTCATACTTACTAAACCACCCCATGTGTGATGTCTGTAGCAGTGTTTTCATGCATATGTGTATGTGCTATCGTAATGTAATGAAGCTAGCGTTAGCTAACACATTTACAAGTGTCTTTGTTAGTCTTATTAGATTGCAATGTCATTATTTTTGTGTTGTTTCAGTTTCGTAAATTTACCAAAACCTCACCGTGGAGTTATTGAGTCTGTTTAGCTGATTTGGAGAAATATCTTACTGCCGCTTTACAGACACCGTTTAGAAGCAATTAGGGTATGTAAATAAACATTTACAAACTCTTTCTGTGTAAATACCTCATTTCACAATGTATATATCTGCAGCTAATAGTCCGGTGCGGCTAATATAGGGAATGTATTATTTATCTATTTTTAAATCAGTGGGTGCGGCTTATATGCCGGTGCGCTCTATAGTTCGGAAAATACGGTATGTATTCAGTTAACTATATGTTTATTTTTGTGGTAAAACATCCAGCGTCAGGCAGGTTTCAGGTGTTCAACTTTTACAGTTAATTAGTGGTGTTCCACTTAGGTCCTTACTTTTTCATCATTTGGGTCAGTTCAATAATCTTGTAAGAGACTTACATTTTTGCAGCGGACTCTTAAAAACACTAAAGTGCTGCTGCACAGATGCGGCCCCCAAAATAATTTAGTTGATAGGCTCCAGCAGCCTGTGCGACCCCGTAAGGGAAAAGCGGTAGAAAATGGATGGATGGATGGATTCCTTATCTACACAGACTTTGTCAGAAACTTGCTATGTACCGTCTTTTTTTGGTGATTGGCTACTTAAACCTGCACCTAAATATAACGGTGGTGACGGCGTGGCGCGGGTTGGGAGAGTGGCCGTGCCAGCAACCTGAGGGTTCTTGGTTCGATCCCCAGCTTCTACCAACCTAGTCACGGCCATTGTGTCCTTGAGCAAGACTCTTCACCCTTGCTCCTGATGGGTTGTGGTTAGGGCCTTGCATGGCAGCTCCCGCCATCAGTGTGTGAATGTGTGTGTGAATGGGTGAATGTGGAAATAGTGTCAAAGCGCTTTGAGTACCTTGAAGGTAGAAAAGCGCTATACAAGTATAACCCATTTACCATTTACCATAACACCGAGGTTAGTGACAAGAATGGGGATAATGAGGGCAGTCAGACATAGAAAGTATTTTTAAAAATGTTTTTAGTTGCCCCAAAACCTCTCACAAAACAAGATTAGTAAAGTTATTAATAAAGTAAGTTATTAATAAAGATTTCAGTGGCCTAGTGGAGTGTCCGACCTGAGATCGGTAGGTTGTGAGTTCAAACCCTGGCCGAGTCATACCAAAGACTATAAAAATGGGACCCATTACCTCCCTGCTTGGCACTCAGCATCAAGGGTTGGATTTGGGGGTTAAATCACCAAAAATGATTCCCGGGCACGGCACCTCCCAGGGGGTGAACAAGGGGATGGGTCAAATGCAGAGGACAAATTTCACCACACCTAGTGTGTGTGTGTGACAATCATTGGTACTTTAACTTTAACTTAACTTAAATACAACTTCTCCTGTTGTATTACCATATTTTTCAGACTACAAGACAAAAGTAAAATCCTTTTATTTATTCAAAGAGCGACAATGCACCTTATAACCCGGTGCGCCTGATGTAAGTATTAGTATTAGTTTTTAACACAAATATGTGAGGGGTCTGGTAAGATAAAGTGCAAACTCAGCAGAAAGGACGGACGGCAGGCAGAAACTATAAACTTTTTTCAAAAGTCTCTCGTTCGAACATGAGAGCTCTCTTCTTACCACCAGTCACGTGCACTTCAGAACAATAATGCCCTAGTCACATCCAGTCCAACTGTGCTAACAAAATAATAATAATAATCTTGCACTTGAAGTGAAGATTATTATTCATAATTTTTAACCTGGTCTGTGCAGCCACATGGTCCAATAATATTTATTTGTTAATCTACAATGCCGTATCTCTACCAAATAATACCGTGGGATACTTCTTCTGTTGTATTACCATGTTTTTCAGAATATAAAACAAACTTAAAATCCTTTTATTTATTCCAAGAGCGACAATGCACCTTATAACCTGGTCCGCCTGATGTACGCATTAGTTCCAGTTGCGCTTACCGACCTCGAAGCAATTTTATTCGGTACATGTTATAATGACAAGTGTGACCAGTAGATGGCAGTCACACATAAGAGATCCGTGAGAACTGCAAAGGGAAACCTGTTCATTAAATGATGCTAGCAAGTACCCGTACGCAAGCAAGTCCGAAACTTTTATGTTTCATTGAGAATATAGAACATTACACACAGGGCTTAAAAATCTGTCAAAATGTTTTAGTACAACTTTGGTAAGCTATGAGGCCGCACCGCTTGATGGATTGTTGGAGCATTGCGGCTACCATAGTCAGACGTACTGTGCTTCAACATACGGTATTATCGTGGTGACCCCAAAATGGCACCTGTTAGGAGACATTATCTGGCGTTTTGTTTCTCAATATTATGCAAAATCAACTTTTCTTACCTACTGGTTCCTGCTGATGTGTATTTGGGATCTACATCAGTCCCGAAAATTTCAGCGTGTCCGCCATTATAGTCTGCGCCATAGTCAATAAGTTCCTTCTTTCTCTCTATCCTCTTATCCTCCGCTGTTGCCATTTCTAATAGACTCGCTATGGAAGCGTTAAAAACTACCAGTACAACAAAGAGGACGGGGAGTCTGTCGAAGTGGAGCCACACAAGTAAGACCGCTTACAAAACGGCGC
>NC_084744.1:24925147-24945147 GCF_033978785.1 Entelurus aequoreus | reverse complement strand
CCAGGCCGAGTGAGGCCCGGGCAAAGACTAAATAGCCCTCTGATTAGCGCTCGGGCAACAGGTGCGCGTCCCGAACGCTAACCAGAGGCAGGTGAGCAAAATCTGCCGTCATGGCAACAGAAACAAACACACGTGACACTAAACTGTAAACAAACTGTGATCCGAGCAGCGGATCCTAACAATGTCTCTAGTAAAACTCGTAGAGATACATTAATACAGACATTGGACATATTGCATGTTAGGTTTAGGAGTTATGATTGAAACATTTTTTTTTTTGCTTCAAACACTTTGTTTTAGGATTCTAAGAACATTACTGTCATATTGAGTAAAAAACACAATTTTGTGTTTGCATACCTTACAAAAGCACATGACTCTAGTAAAACTCGTAGAATTACATTAATACAGGCATTATTAGACATATTGCATGTTTGGTTTAGGAGTTATGATTGTAACACATTTTTATTGATTCAAACATTTTCTCCGGGTTCTAAGAACATTAGTCATATTGACTAAAAACTAATTTTTGTGTTTGCAAACCTTAAAAAAGTACATGGATCTAGTAAAACTCACAAATATACATTAATACAGGCATTATTAGACATATTGCATGTGTGGTTTAGGAGTTATGCATGAATAATTGTTTTATTGCTTCAATCGCATTGTATCAGAATTCTAAGATTATTATTGTCATATTGAGTAAAAAACAAAATGTGTTTGCAAACCTTACAAAAGCACAAGTATCTAGTAAAACTCACAAATATACATCAATACAGACATTATTAGACATATTGCATGTTTGATGTAGGAGTTATGATTGAATAAATGTTTTATTGGTTCAATCGCATTATCTCAGTATTCTAAGAACATTACTGTCATATTGAGTAAAAAAATAATTTTTGTGTTTGCAAACCTTACAGAAGCACATGTTTCTAGTAAAACTCACAAAGATACATTAATACAGGCATTATTAGACATATTACATGTTAGGTTCAGGAGTTATTCTTGAATACATTTGTATTGCTTTTTTCGCATTATGTCAGGATTCTAAGAACATTACTGTCATATTGAGTAAAAAACACATTTTTGTGTTTGCAAACCTTAAAAAAGCACATGTCTCTAGTAAAACTCGTAGATATACATTAATACAGACATTATTAGACATATTGCATGTTAGGTTTAGGAGTTATGCGTGAAGAAATGTTTTATTGCTTCAATCACATTGTATCAGGATTGTAAGATTATTATTAAAAACAAATTTTTGTGTTTGCAAACCTTCCAAATCACATGACTCTAGTAAAGCTCGTAGAATTACATTAATACAGGCATTACTAGACATTGCATGTTTGGTTTAGGAGTTATGATTGTAACACATTTTTATTGATTCAAACACATTTTCTCCGGGTTCTAAGAACATTAGTCATATTGACTAAAAACTAATTTGTGTGTTTGCAAACCTTAAAAAAGTACATGTCTCTAGTAAAACTCACAAATATACATTAATACAGGCATTATTAGACATATTGCATGTGTGGTTTAGGAGTTATGCATGAATAATTTTTTTATTGCTTCAATCGCATTGTATCAGAATTCTAAGATTATTACTGTCATATTGAGTAAAAAACACATTTTTGTGTTTGCAAACCTTACAGAAGCACATGTTTCTAGTAAAACTCACAAAGATACATTAATACAGGCATTATTAGACATATTGCATGTTTGGTTTAGGAGTTATGCTTGAATACATTTTGTATTGCTTTGTTCGCATTATCTCTGGATTCTAAGAACATTACTGTCATATTGAGTAAAAAACACATTTTTGTGTTTGCAAACCTTACAGAAGCACATGTTTCTAGTAAAACTCACAAAGATACTTTAATACAGGCATTATTAGACATATTGCATGTTTGGTTTAGGAGTTATGCTTGAATACATTTTATATTGCTTTTTTCGCATTATCTCAGGATTCTAAAAACATTACTGTCATATTGAGTAAAACACTTGCAAACCTTACAAAAGCACATGACTCTAGTAAAGCTTGTAGAGTTACATTAATACAGGCATTATTATATTGCATGTTAGGTTTAGGAGTTATGATTGAAACAATTTTTTTTTGCTTCAATCGCATTGTATCAGGATTCTAAGAACATTACTGTCATATTGAGTAAAAAAACTAATTTTTGTGTTTGCAAACCTTACAAAAGCACATGTTTCTAGTAAAACTCACAAAGACACATTAATACAGGCATTATTAGACATATTGCATGTTTGGTTAAGGAGTTATTCTTGAAGGAATCTGGTCCGAGGATAGCTTCCAATTCTATCCTAAAGTAGCAGTAGAGGTGTAAAACAAGTTGCCTCTATATTGAAGCTATTATCATGTATATCTGATTTATGACACCAAATGACTTCCGAAAATGAATAGATATGATCAAAATAGTATCAATCTACGAAGATTCCTGAGCCATTTTGAGAGATAATGAGGAAGCCAGTCACATGATCGAAGGAACCACAGCGCCCTTCCCCATCAACAACAATGCTAATCAAGCAGACTTTGTGGGAGCCAACAACTACTTTTGGAAAAACTATGATCCAGATCCTTACATTTTTGAGCCCGAACACAAAGAGGATGAGCACAAATGTTTTAGAAGCCGAGTGATGGATGCAGTTTCATTGTGACACTAGCATCCGCAGCATTGCTGGGTGCTAAACATACAAACTAACAATAGCAAACCAGAAAACAAACAAATACTTACTGTAATATTTCCACTCTCGCTGGGATGCAGACCGACGGGACGCTCACATTATCCCGTTTAGATAACGATTCAATCACAATCCTCACGGAGGGTTAAAAAAAGGTTTCTGCAGGAAACACCTGTGGGGTCTATTATCGACCAGCCTGTCAGACTATGGCCACATTTGTCTACTACCAGGTGAGAGATGCATGAATTATAATCAAGAATTTACTTTTTGCAAGTTTGAGACAAAGCAGAAGCAGCCGTCGGCTCAGTGTGTCAACAATAGCAGCGTGAGATAGCATTTGCTCACTGCTATCACTGCACCGCTAAAATAGTCAGTCTGCATTGGCGCTTATAATCAGTGTTGGGACTAACGCGTTACAGTAACGCGTTAGTGTAACGCCGTTAGTTTCGGCGGTAACTAGTAATCTAACGCGTTATTTTTTATATTCAGTAACTCAGTTACCGTTACTACATGATGCGTTACTGCGTTATTTTACGTTATTTTTTATGTAGTATCGGCTAGAAACAGAAGATCTGAGTGTGTTTTATTGCAGCGCTACGGTGTCGTTCTTCTGAATCTCTTGTGTCACACGGAGGCGCGCTGTGTGTGTGTCTGAGTGTGGGGAAAGAGAGGGAGGGAGGGAGGGGTGCGCACAGCAGCATTCGTGAGGGAGAGGCGGAGACAGAGAGAGCGAGAGAGTTGTTAACGCGCATGCGTCGCCAGGCTCAGCTTTTTATCGATAGATTTATCAGATTTAATTTTTTATTATCTATAGCAGGGGTGTCAAAAGTGTGCACCGGAGGCCATTTGCAGCCCACAGCTAATGTTTTAAAGGCCCACAGCACATTCTAAAAATATTATTAAAATAAACAAAAACATAACACAATTGAAATAAAAAAGCTTAAAGGCTAAATGTAATTTAGAAAGAGTTGCAATGTTGACTAATAAAACAAAGCTGTTTTTTTTTCTTTCAAACTGTCATTGCTCAAAACATAATATTGAATCATAATCAATGTTATTATTAATTATAGTACACACACTCTGTCAATTCTATTATATACTCTTTATTTCTAGACTTCTAGGGTGTTTGATTATCACATCACTCTAAATGTATAGACTATAAAGTTCACAAACAAAAAGAGGGATGCTAGTGGGGCAGGCTAATCTTTCCTTATCTCTAAACTAAAACTGGGGAAATGTGTAGAGTGTTCTGGGCTTCAGACAAGATTTTATTTCAGAATTCCTTGAGAGAAAAAACGCCTGGTTAGGCTTTGGTATGTAAAGTTAAAGTTCTTCCTTGGTTTACAGCTATGTTGTTATTATGCTGTTTGTTACTTATGTATGTTATGTTGCAGCTATTTAAAATAGTTTTGTCAATTTGTTCTGGCCTGAAATAAATTGGCCCTTTGAAACATATCTTTACCTTTGTGTGTTGTATGTAGAGCACATTGCTTAGCAGAGTTCAGTGATGCAAATGCATGTCAAGTTGATCAACAGATTGTATTATTCTCCAGTGCAATAACAGTACTGAAATGAAGGCTGTAAGGGCATTAATGGGAGCTTTAAAAAAAAAGAAGGAAAAAAAAAGTAACTAAATAGTTACTTTTCACAGTAACGCATTACTTTTTGGTGTAACTGAGTTAGTAACTGAGTTACTTTTGAAATAAAGTAACTAGTAACTGTAACTAGTTACTGGTTTTCAGGAACCAACCCAACACTGCTTATAATAACATTATCAGTCATATTTGGTTAATTTTAAGGTCACGTCATGTAAATGGATGTTTTTAGAGGGAGTATAATGAGCGCACAGAGAACTCTCGATCTGTTTAATCAATTGTTGGCTATTTATTTACAATTTCGAACGCATAAAAACGCCAAGCATATGTGTTCTTATCTTACTTAAGGATTGTGAATGATAAACAGAGCATTTCTTTCCAATTTTTGTGCAGAAGCCTCACTAATGTGATGTCAATCTCTGAAAATAGCCAAAGGTATGGCTGACGGAATTTGTGGCATTTTGTGATGTTTAAACAGTGTTTTCACATACTTTGCAAATTATAAATACAATTGGATATGGTTTAATGGATACAATACAACTCAATTAAGCATATGAAGTCAATTTGTTCTTCTTCTAGTACTTTTAATAACTTTTTACCTGACATGTTTCGACTGTCATCAGCAGTCTTCTTCAGTAGGGTCACCTGACCACTCGAGTGGTTTGATTCCCGAGCGCGGCCACCGCTGCTGCTCACTGCTCCCCTCACCCTCCAGGGGGTGGAACAAGGGGATGGGTCAAATGCAGAGGGTCATTTCACCACACCTAGTGTGTGAGACTATCAGTGGTACTTTAACTTTAATTTTGAAACATGGTCTGATTAAAATAACATTTGAAAAAGTATATTAAAAATAAAAACATAATAAACCTTTTAGAGCAACTTTTAATAACTGTCAGTTAAACTTCTAAAAATGTACCTGTGGAGGGAAGTGCGTCAGCGCGCCTGCAGGAGCAAAGGTCACTGCCTCTGGCAATGGTGTCGAGGGCGGAGCACCATCAGCTAGGGGGACGACGAGACACAGCTGGCAGGTGATTAGATTTCACAGGTGGTACGTGTTAATCTAATCATTTGTTGTCTTTAAAAGTAAGCAGCCGGGAGCAGAGGAGGAGAGAGGATTGGGAGTGACGGCAACGTCACGACATGCGGAAAGACATTGTTGAAAATCTTGTGACCAACATTAAAACTTTGTTAAACCTGCACGCTTGGCTCTTGTGTCTACAGTGGATCTGATAGGAAGCGACTTCCACAGTACCATAATCTTGGGAACATTAATTGTAATTCTAATTAATGACAATGAATGCACAGTCTGACAGCATAGACTTTTATATCACCCAATCCAAACAACCTTCTCCACCCATGACGCTAATAAACTAACACAAAAAGTCAACACACATGGTCACAAATAACAACCTGCTCACTGAACTTTGTGGATATTATAAAAAAACATCCAACCGCAAAACATAATTCAAAATGACACCCATTTAAATGATGGGAAAAATGCTCTCTCTCCACACTTATCCATCCATGGATAGCGCAGTTTAGCTGCTTGATGTTTCTGATTGATTACAAAACTTTAAGGAGGTTGTCACGCAAGTAAACAAGGTAGGAGCCGAACTTTCACATACTCTTAAAGGCCTAATGAAATGAATTTTTTTTTATTTAAAGGGGGTAGCAGATCCATTCTATGTGTCATACTTGATCATTTCGCGATATTGCCATATTTTTGCTGAAAGAATTTAGTAGAGAACATCGACGATAAAGGTCGCAACTTTTGGTTGCTGATAAAAAAAGCCTTGCCTGTACCGGAAGTAGCGTGACGTCACAGGTTGAAGGGCTCCTCACATTTCCCCATTGTTTACACCAGCAGCGAGAGCAATTCGGACCGAGAAAGCGACAATAACCCCATTAATTTGAGCGAGGATGAAAGATTTGTGGATGAGGAACGTGAGAGTGAGTGCAGGACGTATCTTTTTTCGCTCTGACCGTAACTTAGGTACAAGGGCTCATTGGATTCCACACTTTCTCCTTTTTCTATTGTGGATCACGGATTTGTATTTTAAACCACCTCGGATACTAGATCCTCTTGAAAATGAGAGTCAAGAACGCGAAATGGACATTCACAGTGACTTTTATCTCCACGACAATACATCGGCGAAGCACTTTAGCTACGGAGCTAACGTGATAGCATCGTGCTTAAATGCAGATAGAAACAAAATAAATAAGCCCCTGACTGGAAGGATAGACAGAAGATCAACAATACTACCAAACTCTGGACCTGTAACCACACGGTTAATGCTGTACCGCCTGGCGAAGCCTAGCAATGCTGTTGCTAACGACGCCATTGAAGCTAACTTAGCTACGGGACCTCGACAGAGCTATGCTAAAAACATTAGCTCTCCACCTACGCCAGCTCTCATCTGCTCATCAACACCCGTGCTCACCTGTGTTCCATTTAAAATTGCACTTTATAAGTTATCCCGGCCGTATTGGCATGTGTTGCAATGTTAAGATTTCATCATTGATATATAAACTATCATACTGCGTGGTCGGTAGTAGTGGGTTTCAGTAGGCCTTTAATATTCCATTATATTAATTACTAGTTATATGTCCATTATACAAACGTGTATATTATAAGATAGATAGATAGACAGATATATGTTTAGGCTATATATATGTGTGTATACTGTATATATGTGTGTGTATATATATATTCTTACTTTACATGCAGTTTGCTTTCGGCCCCCGGCCGAATATATCTTAGCCAAATGCAGCCCATGAGTCAACAAGTTTGTACACCCCTAAACTAAGATGTTGCTGTAGCTTGCTTACTTCAGATGCAGCCATGTGTTCAATTGATTTAATTATACTAGTGGTGTTCCTCAAGGTTCCATTTTATTTCCTCTCTTTTTTTTTCATCATTTGGGCTGCGAGTTCATTTAAAAAAAACTTGTGAGAGACTCATATTTTTGTTGTGGACTTTTAAAAACACTCGAGTGCTGCAGAGATTGAAAACACTTTACAAAACTCAAAACCAGTGAAGTTGGCACGTTGTGTAAATGGTAAATAAAAACAGAATACAATGATTTGCAAATCCTTTTCAAGCTATATTTAATTGAATAGACTGCAAAGACAAGGTACTTGACGTTCGAACTGGTAAACTTTATTTTTTGCAAACATTAGCTCATTTGGAATTTGATGCCTGCAACATGTTTCAAAAAAAGTTGGCACAGGTGGCAAAAAAGACTGAGAAAGTTGAGGAATGCTAATCAAACACTTATTTGGGACATCCCACAGGTGAACAGGCGGGTGCCATGATTGGGTATAAAAGCAGCTTTCATGAAATGCTCAGTCATGCACAAACAAGGACGGGGCGAGGGTCACCACTTTGTGAACAAATGCGTGAGAAAATTATCCAACAGTTTAAGAACAACATTTCTCAACTAGCTATTGCAAGGAATTCAGGGATTTCACCATCTAAGGTCTGTAATATCATCAAAAGGTTCAGGGAATCTGGAGAAATCACTGCACGTAAGCGGCAAGGCCGAAAACACACATTAAATGCCCGTGACCTTCGATCCCTCGGGCGGTACTGCATCAAAAAGCGACATCAGTGTGTAAAGGATATCACCACGTGGGCTCAGGAACACTTCAGAAAACCACTGAGTAACTACAGTTGGTTGCTACATCTGTAAGTGCAAGTTAAAACTCTACTATGCAAAAAGCCATTTATCAATAACTTGCACCCGATTATAGCACTGAGGTTTGTGATGAGAAAGGAGATAACGAGGGCGGTCAGACGTAGAAAGCATTTAATGAAAGAGTTTTACAAATCACTGTTTAACATCAGTCTTAACATACAAAACATTGTAAGTAGAAAATGTCACAAAAATGCTTCTTTGCATAATTGTCAACATGACGCGAAGATAAAGGAAGTAGGTCAAACAACACCATACCGTTGTCATGCATTCGGTGCATTAACACACACAAAGGTAAGGTTCTCGACCCAACCGCGGAAACATTGCTAAAACGTTTGGCACAAACCTCAGCTTCCTCAACCGTCCACGCTTGTGCTGCTAAAAATAACCGGTGCCCAGAAGTTTTTGGAACTGAAACTTGCCAAACACAACCAAGAATGTAAATCCTTTTTTTTTTTTGTTCACCAAAAAAGAGAAACAAGTAGTACTGCGTTGACGTGCGCTCAAGGAAGGAATGGCATTATGACACAACAATGAATAATCACATACAATTAAAATATGTCCATTTAGCCATAATTATATTTTTTGTAAGATTCCAATTATTTTCTTAAGTAAAATCCGCTGAATTTGAACTTTTTTTTAAACAAATACAATGCAGAAATACACTATATTGCCAAAAGTATCAGGTGTCCTAATCACTTGGCCCGGCCACAGGTGTATACAATCAAGCACTAAGGCATGGAGACTGTTTCTACAAACATTTGTGAAAGAATGGGCCGCTCTCAGTGATTTCCAGCGTGGAACTGTCATAGGATGCCACCTGTGCACCAATTTCAGTCGTGGAATTTCTTCGCTCCTAAATATTCCAAAGTCAACTGTCTGCTTTATTATGAGAAAATTGAAGAGTTTGGGAACAACAGCAACTCAGCCCGCAGTGGTAGGCCACGTAAACTGACAGAGAGGGGTCAGCGGATGCTGAAGCGCATAGTGCAAAGACTTTCTGCACAGTCAGTTGCTACAGAGCTCCAAACTTCATGTGACCTTCCAATTAGCCCACGTACAGTACGCAGAGAGCTTCATGGAATGGGTTTCCATGGCCGAGCAGCTGCATCTAAGTCATACATCACCAAGTCCAATGCAAAGCGTGGGATGCAGTGGTGTAAAGCACGTCGCCATTGGACTCTAGAGCAGTAGAAACGCCTTCTCTGGAGTGATGAATCACGCTTTTCCACCTGGCAATCTGATGGACCAGTCTGGGTTTGGAGGTTGCCAGGAAGCGGTACATTTCGGACTGCATTGTGCCGAGTGTGAAATTTGGTGGAGGAGGAATTATGGTGTGGGGTTGTTTTTCAGGAGTTGGGCTTGGCCCCTTAGTTCCAGGGAAAGGAACTTTGAATGCTCCAGGATACCAAAATGCTTCCAACCTTGTGGGAACAGTTTGGAGCGGGCCCCTTCCTCTTCCAACATGACTGTGCACCAGTGCACTAAGCAAGGTCCATAAAGACATGGATGACATAGTCTGGTCTGGACATACTTGCCAACCTTGAGAGGGGGCGGGGGGTGTTGAGGGGCGGGGTTGGGGGGTCGGGGTTTGGTGGTAGCGGGGGTGTATATTGTAGCCCGGAAGAGTTAGGGATGCAAGGGATTCTGGGTACTTGTTCTGTTGTGTTTATGTTGTGTTACGGTGCAGATGTTCTCCCAAAATGTGTTTGTCATTCTTGTTTGGTGTGGGTTCACAGTGTGGCGATATATTTGTAACAGTGTTAAAGTTGTTTATACGGTCACCCTCAGTGTGACCTGTATGGCTGTTGATCAAGTATGCCTTGCATTCACGTTCGTGTGTATGCAGAAGCCGCGTCGACAGGTTGTAGAGGACGCTAAAGGCAGTACCATCACGGCACGCCCTTAATATTGTTGTCCGGGTGAAAATCGGGAGAAATTCAGGAGAATGGTTGCCCCGGGAGATTTTCGGAAGGGGCACTGAAATTCGGGAGTCTCCCGGGAAAATCGGGAGGGTTGGCAAGTATGGGTGTGGATGAACTTGACTGGACTGCACAGAGTCCTGACCTGAACCCGATAGAACACCTTTGGGATGAATTAGAACGGAGACTGAGAGCCAGGCCTTCTCGACCAACATCAATGCGCTTATAGAAGAATGATCGAAAATTCCTATAAACACACTCCGCAACCTTGTGGACAGCCTTCCCAGAAGAGTTGAAGCTGTAATAGCTGCAAAAGGTGGACCGACATCATATTGAACACTATAGGTTAGGAATGCGATGGCACTTCAAGTTCATATGTGAGTCAAGGCAGGTGGCCAAATACTTTTGGCAATATAGTGTATTTATTATGCACCATGACTTTCTCCAGCCTGTGTAATGTATTTCATGTAAAGGTGACATCATTATTCTTGAGGAATTGCAGATGAATGTTATAAGCCGGGCCGCCCTTCCATACATGGAGATCTCACGCTGTGCCCAGGCGAGAAGAAATATCAATTGATGAATGGGAGGGTGCTTCATATGACATTTTACTGCAAACGTACCCTTAGCCCCTTCCTGCCCCATCACTGTTAAGAATATAGTAAGAAAGGGATTCATATGGCTCCATTTCTGGGTGAATCTCACGTGAAAGTAACGGGACGTTACACACTAAAAAATGCTGGGTTATTTTGATAACCCAATTAATGAGTTACATTTTGGAGTTATTTTTATGAAGAGAAATACATTTTGGGGGTTAAAAGGGTGTTATTTTAACTACATTTCTGGGTTTTCAAAACTATGAACCTTTTTTGGGTTGTTTTTCAATGAGTGATGCATTTTTGGGTAAAAGGCTTTTTTTTTTTTAGTAAAAATGTAGTTTTTTCTTGAAGGGAAATTTATTATGGATTCATCTCATTAACATTATTTACAATCACACATTTTATGTACATGAACATAATGCAGAGGATAATCTCACCACACCTAGTGTGTGACAATCATTGGTACTTTATATTTCAGCATGCTGTATAGAACTACTATGATGACTAGGACGGCAATTCTTGTATAAAAAAAAAATGTCACTCATATCTTGCTTTTGAGTATATTTTAATGGAATGAAAATAATTTAGATCAGTAGTTGGGAAGGAGTAGGAGAAACCAGCAGTAAAATGTATCATTTTTAATATTCAATCAATCAATCAATGTTTAAAGGGCTATTGGGTCAAGGAGCGCAACCCAATAGTTGGGTTTGGAACAACCCAACATTGTAGTGAGCATAACTCAGCTTTTGTGTTAAATAAATTCAACCCTATAGTTGGGTTATGAATCAACCAACATTAACTTAGCATAACTCTTTTGGTTAAATAATTCAACGCAAAAGTTGGGTTAAATTTTTTTTACCCAAAATGTTGAGTTAAAATAACTCAAATAAGGGGTTCATCATTTTCTTAACCAGCAGTAAAAAATAACTAAATTTTAACCCAACATGTTTTAGTGTGTAGTAATTTTGCAATGCAGTCGGCTGAAAATTATGGAAAGCACCACTCTACATACTCTGAAATTGCCACACAACACATTTTAAGATAGTCAACACTACTGCTATCTGGTGGGTAAAGTGGATATTGCACCCTCCCGATTCGTCACGTTTCATATGTCGGGTAAACCGTGACAAATAAATCCCCTTCCTCCTATGTGATTTCCCCAGATGGTCTCAGTAGCTTTGTTGATGCTTGTCTTAAAGGCCTGTGTTACTGCGTTCAAATTCCAGTTGACGTTGATTTATGAACTTTACTATTAAGATTTCAAGCTTGTGTTAAAGAAGTATTAAAAAAAGCATTTAACATACATAAAAAAGCGTGAATCATTTTGTTATAAGGGGGCGCCAAATAAAATTGGTCATATGGCGAATTCACTTTTAAAACTGAACACGTTTACTACAGCAACAAAGCACATTTGCATACAAATGAACGTAAGAGCAGTTTTAGGAAGAAAAAAAGGACCAATGAGTGTATTTAAAAACAACATTTTTGAATTGTGTTAACATTGAGTAGAGAGCAATTTAAAGTAAAAAAAACAAAAAAACAATTGACAATACAATTTGATTACTAGTGTATATCGAGGGCTCACTTTGAGGAAGTGTAGGACATGAGGAAGAGAGCGAGGTCAGCGAATACACACACGGAAGAAACCCTTACGGTTGATAAAAAGGTTTTGTATGTAGAAAATGTGAAGAATGAGGAGAGGCTGCACCCATTAATGCACTGGAAGAGATTACTGCACTTGTATTTATCTCCTCACAGGCACTGGTACACATGTGAAATTCCTATCCTAGTCTGCCAAGTGTCACTATGTATTCAATAACAGGACACAGATACTCCATAATGTACTGTACAAACTAGTACTCCAATAATAAGAAATGACCCGGAGCAGGGGTGTCCAAACTTTTTGACTTGGGGGCCGCATTGGGCTAAATATTTTTTATGTACGGTATATCTATATGTATGTATGTATATAATATATATATATATATATATATTAGGGCTGCAACAACTAATCGATTAAATTCGATTATAAAAATAGTTGCCGATTAATTTAGTCATCGATTCGTTGGATCTATGCTATGCGCATAGGCAACTTTTTTATTTTTTTTATTTTTATTATAATTATTTGTTTTGTTTTTTATAAACCTTTATTTATAAACTGCAACATTTACAAACAGCTGAGAAACAATAATCAAAATAAGTATGGTGACAGTATGCTGTTTTTTTCCAATAAAATACTGGAAAGGATAGAAATGTAGTTTGTCTCTTTTATCCGATTAGTAATCGATTAATCAAAGTAATAATCGACAGATTAATCGATTATCAAATTAGTTGTAGCCCTAATACATATCTATATATAATATATATAAACATGTACATTTATATACGTGTGTGTATATATGTATAAAATGTGTATATATACTGTATACAGTACAGGCCAAACGTTTGGACACCTTCTCATTCAATGCGTTTTCTTTATTTTCATGACTATTTACATTGTACAAACCCCGTTTCCATATGAGTTGGGAAATTGTGTTGGATGTAAATATAAACGGAATACAATTATTTGCAAATCCTTTTCAACCCATATTCAATTGAATGCACTACAAAGACAAGATATTTGATGTTCAAACTCATAAACGTTATTTTTTTTTTTGCAAATAATAATTCACTTAGAATTTCATGGCTGCAACACGTGCCAAAGTAGTTGGGAAAGGGCATGTTCACCACTGTGTTACATGGCCTTTCCTTTTAACAACACTCAGTAAACGTTTGGGAACTGAGGAGACACATTTTTTAAGCTTCTCAGGTGGAATTCTTTCCCATTCTTGCTTGATGTACAGCTTAAGTTGTTCAACAGTCCGGGGGTCTCCGTTGTGGTATTTTAGGCTTCATAATGCACCACACATTTTCAATGGGAGACAGGTCTGGACTACAGGCAGGCCAGTCTAGTACCCGCACTCTTTTACTATGAAGCCACGTTGATGTAACACCTGGCTTGGCATTGTCTTGCTGAAATAAGCAGGGGCGTCCATGGTAACGTTGCTTGGATGGCAACATATGTTGCTCCAAAACCTGTATGTACCTTTCAGCATTAATGGTGCCTTCACAGATGTGTAAGTTACCCATGTCTTGGGCACTAATACACCCCCATACGATCACAGATGCTGGCTTTTCAACTTTGCGCCTATAACAATCTGGATGGTTCTTTTCCTCTTTGGTCCGGAGGACACGACGTCCACAGTTTCCAAAAACAATTTGAAATGTGGACTCGTCAGACCACAGAACACTTTTCCACTTTGTATCAGTCCATCTTAGATGAGCTCAGGCCCAGCGAAGCCGACGGCGTTTCTGGGTGTTGTTGATAAACGGTTTTCGCCTTGCATAGGAGAGTTTTAACTTGCACTTACAGATGTAGCGACCAACTGTAGTTACTGACAGTGGGTTTCTGAAGTGTTTCTGAGCCCATGTGGTGATATCCTTTACACACTGATGTCGCTTGTTGATGCAGTACAGCCTGAGGGATGGAAGGTCACGGGCTTAGCTGCTTACGTGCAGTGATTTCTCCAGATTCTCTGAACCCTTTGATGATAATACGGAGCGTAGATGTTGAAATCCCTAAATTCCTTGCAATAGTTGGTTGAGAAAGGTTTTTCTTAAACTGTTCAACAATTTGCTCACGCATTTGTTGACAAAGTGGTGACCCTCGCCCCATCCTTGTTTGTGAATGACTGAGCATTTCATGGAATCTACTTTCATACCCAATCATGGCACCCACCTGTTCCCAATTTGCCTGTTCACCTGTGGGATGTTCCAAATAAGTGTTTGATGAGCATTCCTCAACTTTATCAGTATTTATTGCCTCCTTTCCCAAATTCTTTGTCATGTGTTGCTGGCATCAAATTCTAAAGTAAATGATTATTTGCAAACAAAAAAATGTTTATCAGTTTGAACATCAAATATGTTGTCTTTGTAGCATATTCAACTGAATATGGGTTGAAAATTATTTGCAAATCATTGTATTCCGTTTATATTTACATCTAACACTATTTCCCAACTCATATGGAAACGAGGTTTGTAGATTGTCACTGAAGGCATCACAACTATGAATGAACACATGTGAAGTTAACTGAAATTGTTTGCACTTCACAGAAGTGAATACAAAGAATATAAAGCATGTTTTCAGTTATTTCACCTTTTTTTGTTAAGTACATAACTCCACATGTGTTCATTCATAGTTTTGATGCCTTCAGTGACAATCTGCAGTGTAAATAGTCATGAAAATAAAGAAAACCCATTGAATGAGGAGAAGGTGTTTCCAAACTTTTGGCCTGTACTGTATATTAATATAATGGATATATAATTAATGATTAACATAATTCGATATTAAGAGTATGTAAAAGTTATACCTTGTTTACTTTTGTGACAACCTTCTTAAGTTTTAGTAATCATTCAGAAATATCAAGCAGCTAAAATGCTACGTGCGGAGAGGGTTTCGCATTTTTCCCATCCTGCATTGTAATGGATTTAAATGGGTGTAATTTTGAACTATGTATGGTGTTTTAACTTTTCTTTTAATGTCCACAAAGTTCAGTGAGCAGGTTGTGTTATGTTACATGGTCAACATACATGTGTGACCTTGTGTGTGTGTATTCAGTTTTTGTGTTGATTTGCAGTTTGCACCATGAGTGGGAAAAGGGCATATAAGTAATTGCTGTACTGTGTACACTTCAATGTACAATTCATGGTCATTGACCTGATTTACACACATTCTCAGCTGATTAAGCTAAAGTTGTTGGCACTCCGTGCACCAAATTCCTCATCAAACTCATGCCGTCTCGTGGGCCACACTGAAGCTTCCACATGCCGAAGTTTGGACACCCTTGACCTGGAGACTCAAAGTAGATCAACTCTATTTTTTACAGCATGTTCTCAGCATCTTAAAGTGCTTCAATAACATAACAACCATTATTATGGTGCTGAGAATATAGGCGTTAGCAAAATTCATAAAATAATCCCAAAAGAAGTAAAACCCCTGTTTTGAATTAAGGGACTATAAATAAATCAGTCTTAACACAGAACTTTTGGAATATAAAATCAGTCAAATTTCTTTCGATAATACAAAAGCCAAGTGCTTGTGGCATAAACACTGACATGAAGTACAAAAAAAAAAGACCCAGCAAAGTGAGAGTCCATTTGGCAGTCTACTCTTACATGTTCCTCTGGATGTTGTAGGACACGGGGAGTGGCGGCGCGCTGGGTGTCGTTACTGTGGTGGCAGAGGTGATCTCGTTAGGGTACGGTTGCAGGCCCGTCTGCTTGTTGCGGTGCAGCTTCAGGACGACAACGCGGCAGAAGTCTTCACTGTGCCTGTGGCAGTTGTCCAGCAGCTGGCGCACCTTAGCAGCACGGGTGGGCTGGTTGACCACCAGTTCGTAATCCTCGCTCATCAGCATGGAGCGTGCCAGGAGGGCGTCCAAGCTCTGGTTGAGGCAGGCTTCCGTCATCTGTGCGACGATCTCTTCGCGCCGTGTTGAGACCCACTGACCGATAGGACCCTGCGACGGCGGCGAGCAGCACAACAGAGGAGAATTCTCTGCATGGAAGGATGAAAATAATTTGGAAAATACATTAATGGCAGTAAAATATGGAGGGCCAAACAGGGCAAAATGATATTACTTTAAAGGCCTACTGAAACCCACTACTACCGACCACGCAGTCTGATAGTTTATATATCAATGATGAAATCTTAACATTGCAACACATGCCAATACGGCCGGGTTAACTTATAAAGTGCAATTTTAAATTTCCCGGGAATCTTCCGGCTGAAAACATATCGGTATGATGACGTTTGCGTGTGACGTCACGGGTTGAAGCAGACATTTTGGAATAGCACGGTGGCCAGCTTAAGTCGTCTGTTTTCACCACATACTTCCACAGTATTCTGGACATCTGTGTTGGTGAATCTTTTGCAATTTGTTCAATTAACAATGGAGACTGCAAAGAAGAAAGCTGTAGGTGGGATCGGTGTATTAGCGGCTGGCTGCAGCAACACAACCAGGAGGACTTTGAGTTGGATAGCAGACGCGCTACCGTGAGTACAGCTTTGGCTTCCAAACATTTGATCGCTTGCCCGTACGTGCGTGCCGCTATGTACATGTCACGTACGTAACTTTGGGGAAATATATGTTTCTTGCCGACTCTGATGGCGGCCGGGGTGTCGTCGAAAGCTACAACGCCGTCCGCTGCCGCTCCGCTGTCCTCACCTGTCTGGGTTGACTTCCTCAGTCTCCAGGCCGCCGACCGCACCGATCATCGTGGTGAAGTCCTTCGTCGCACCGTCGGTCGCTGGAACGCAGGTGAGCACGGGTGTTGATGAGCAGATGAGGGCTGGCATAGGTGGAGAGCTAATGTTTTTAGCATAGGTCTGTCGAGGTCCCGTAGCTAAGTTAGCTTCAATGGCGTCGTTAGCAACAGCATTGCTAGGCTTCGCCAGGCGGCACAGCATTAAACGTGTAGTTACAGGTCCAGGGTTTGGTAGTATTGTTGATCTTCTGTCTATCCTTCCAGTCAGGGGCTTATTTCTTCTGTTTCTATCCGCAGTTAAGCACGATGCTATCACGTTAGCTCCATAGCTAAAGTGCTTCGCCGATGTATTGTCGTGGAGATAAAAGTCACTGTGAATGTCCATTTCGCGTTCTCGACTCTCATTTTCAAGAGGATATAGTATCCGAGGTGGTTTAAAATACAAATCCGTGATCCACAATAGAAAAAGGAGAAAGTATGGAATCCAATGAGCCCTTGTACCTAAGTTACGGTCAGAGCGAAAAAAGATACGTCCTGCACTGCACTCTAATCCTTCACTCTCACTTTCCTCATCCACAAATCTTTCATCCTCACTCAAATTAATGGGGTAATCGTCGCTTTCTCGGTCCGAATCGCTCTCGCTGCTGGCGGCCATCATTGTAAACAATGGGGAAATGTGAGGAGCCCTTCAACCTGTGACGTCACGCTACTTTCGGTACAGGCAAGGCTTTTTTATCAGCGACCAAAAGTTGCAAACTTTATCGTCGATGTTCTCTACTAAATCCTTAAAAGCAAAAATATGGCAATATCGCGAAATGATCAAGTATGACACATAGAATGGATCTGCTATCCCCGTTTAAATAACAATATTTCATTTCAGTAGGCCTTTAATCTGTCATTAACTACTGTAAATTCTGGATTATAAACCGCTAATTTTTTCCTATACATTGAACCCTGCGGCTTATAAAACGGTGCAGCTAATTAATGGATTTTTTCTTCACTGACAGCCATAAAACAACAAGCAAATAGACTAAAAAGGTGGATGAGTTCGCTCACTGCAGGTGCTGCAGTGTCCTTCTATTTAGTGCTTCCAACCAGAAGTACAAGTGCCGTTTAATCTTTTAGCCATCCATAGCCTTCCTACTCGTATGGGTTCTTAATTAATCACTCCAAGCAATGTTTGTAAGTTTTACAATACAACTAAAACAATTCTTACTCACTAAACCGTCCCATTTGTGATGTCTGTAGGAGTGTTTTCATGCATGTTTGTACGTGCTATCGTTTTGTAATGAAGCTAGCGTCATTGGCATTAGCTAATATGCTAACATGTTTACTGGTGTCTTTGTTAGTATTATTAACTTACAATGGCATTCTTTTTATATTCTTACAGTTTCACAAATTCCTCAGTAATTTTACCAAGACATCACTGTGGAGTTATTGAGTCTGTTTAGCTGATTGGAAAACAAGCTAGTTTCCGCAGCTAGTGGGTCCATTACGATTGTTGAGTATTAAACTCTGCGACTGTTTTTTTCGGATATTGACCACGTTGGGGTTCCGGTCAGAGAACACATAGTCATCATTTGGACTCTTCCAACTTTAACTGTGCATATCGGTTTAGGTTCATTTAGTATCTGTAAACCACAAGCAAACACCCATCAACATATATGTCATCTAACTAAACAACAATATATATATATATATATATATATATATATATATATATATATATATATGCCTATAGATAGGCTCAAAGTAAAGTACTAGAGACATAATATATTGCATTTTCACAATGGCATGTGAAGCTAGCCACATTAGCAGCAGCAAAGCTATCCTTAACAGGGAGATGTTAGCTCGTAGCATTCTGACAACACAGCACCAATAATATTCATAAAACACCACTAAATGTTACACAAACACAGTGATGTCTATTAATATACTAAATTAGTTTTATATAATAATCAACATACTCACATCGTCAAAGACTAGAGCACCGATTAAACGTAGCAGAGAAACAAGTCACCACACATTAACACACGTCAAAAGGGAAGCGGAAGTGACACCTACAGGAAGGAAGCGGAAGTGACACTGTCAAGAAATGCTTCAAAATAAAGTATCTGAAACGTAGATAACATGGAGAATTCTTAACAACGATTACTTCGGTTTTGTTTAATCAGCCGTTTTACTGCCATGTTACAAGCACCATTTAGAAACATTTTAGGTATGTAAATAAACATTTACAAAATATTTCTGTGTAAATAACTAATTTCCTAATGTATATATCTGCGGCTTATAGACCGGTGCAGTTAATTTCAAAGCATTTAACAGTATTTTTTCCTGAGTAAAATACTGCAATCAAAATTGACAGTAACCTAACAACAAATTACTGTAATCAGTAGATACCCTTTTATTTCACAGCATTTAACTGCACAGTAAATTACTGTACATTTGACTGTAAAAGTGATGCAATTATTAGTCATTAATTTGCTGTGGATTAATAATGATTTTGTCCTACTTGGCGCTTCATAGTAAAATCTGCTTGAACCTTGTTGATGACTCTTTGCACAGTTTGCAGTGAGAGTGAAGCCATCCAGCTGGGTCTGGACCTCCAGTATAGGAAGCTCAGGTTTGTCTATGAGCCTGATGCTCTGGAAGCCATTAGCACAGGGGTCCTTCAAAGACTCAGGGAGCTCCAGCGTATGAGCGACTGACAGTGGGGCGCCCTCTACAGGAGCACAAATACAAGCGAAAAATGAGCAGAAGCCTAATATAATAATATGTAATTGATCAATAATGTATAACCTTTGGAAGGTTCCATGTTGCTGCTGGTGAGGGCGCCTGGCAGTGATATGTCCGTTTCCTGGGAGGAACAAGAGCCTGATCCTGAGGTGGCGCTGTCCTGTCACACAACAATGATATTTGTAATAAGTGCTTGTATTTTCAATTAATTGCTTTTTATACGCAGTAGGATCTGGACTGACCGGCCAAGGCCAAGCCATGTCTTTAAGCCTTGTCAAAGTTCCGTTCTCAGACGTCTTTTTGCTCCCTGGCTGTGCTGAGCAACAGCTGGCTCTCCGGACCAGCTGTTGATTAAAAGGAGGAGAATAAGTTCCGCTGACTGATCGAACCAGGAAGGGAAATCACAACAGACATACCAAATGACGACGAGAGAGTCATAGAAGAGAA